>NC_068364.1:48198373-48378829 GCF_020536995.1 Dreissena polymorpha | reverse complement strand
TTCAAGGTTTCACTGCAGAAGTCACACAGATTTGAGTTAGCTAATTTGCATTTAAAGAGATAATAGGTATTTTGTAGCTATAATTCTATGGAGTTTGTATTGATTGAAAATTTCTCAGTGTGCTTTCAATGGTTGCTTTATATGGCATGGTAAATATGTGTTTCCAATTAAGTTCATTTTCTACAAAAAGGTCTTGCCATTTATTTTGGATTTTGGAGTTTTCTGTAGGGTTTTTAATTTGTAGTGTGTAAAATATTTTATTCGTTTTGTTTTTTCTTCGAAGTATGTTTTCTACAAATGTTGTTTGAGTACATGGTGTATTATTTGTATTGATTTCAGATTTAATATGTATGGGTATGCTTTTGATTAGTGTGTAGTACTTCAGAAAATTATTTGAAGGTATTCCGTATATGTAGCATATATTATCAAAAGAGTAGAAATCCTTAATTCTGTAGTCATATAATTGGTCGACATATTTAATGCTTCGTTCAAACCAATCTTTATAGAAAAACGTCTTATTGTTTGAAGTTATGTCTTTATTGTTCAATAAAATTGTTTTACTGCTGGTTTGGGTTTCTAAGTTATGAGTGACATCACTCCACGCTGATAGAACATCAGACAGAAATATGTTTTCGTTTGCAATTTCATGTAAGATAGTATTGCTGATGTAACATTCAAAGAGTAAGGAGTCACCATATTTTTTAAGGATTTTCTGGTAGAATAATTTCCATTTACTCGTATTGATATTATCTAGGTATTTTAACCCAGCTGCATTTGATTGCATTCAAGAATGAGTCAATGTTCGTTAATTGGATACCTCCATTTTCTACAGATTGAATTAACTGAGTTCTTTTTATTTTATCAGGCTTACCGTCCCATATGAAATTAAATATTGCTGATTTTATATCGTTAATTACATCGTTTGGTGGATTTGGGAGAACTGTTAATACATATATTAATTTAGGAAGTGCAAACGTTTTCAATACTGTGTTTTTTCCGATTAGTGTAAGTTTACGATGATGCCATGATTTTAAGCAGTTTTTAAAATTCTGTAATTTAGGTAGTATGTTTTTAAAACTGTATCTTTTTCATTATTTTGTGAAAGTAATGCCTAACGTTGTGGCTTCATCGGATGTCCAATTAAATTTCATTTCTTTTTTATATTGAACATTACTTTGTTTTAATTTACCTACTCGTAGCACAGTACATTTACTTTTGTTTAGTTTAAGACCCGATGTCATTCCGTAAAGGGTAAGCGACTCTATTAGGTTATGGAAAGATTCGTAATTGTCGTTTAAAAAATAAGTTGCATCGTCAGCAAATAGGGATTGTTTGATTTCTTCGTCAGGTTTAGTGATATGCCTTTTGTGTTTATTTGATTGGATTTGATGTGATAGATACTCGATGCAAATAATAAATAGCGATGATGAGAGTGGACATCCTTGTCGAACCCCTCGTTCGATGTTAAAACTGTTTGAAAAGAAGCCATTGTTAATGATTATACTGTTAATATCGGTATAGAATAGTTTGACCCATTGAATGAGACTTTCACCAAAATTCATATTTTCTAAGCAAGAGAACATAAATGAATGATCAAGCGAATCGAATGCCTTTTCAAAGTCTGCAAAGAATATTAGACCAGGATTATTTGAATTGTTGAAATAGTTTATGCATTCTTGGATAAGACGAACGTTTTCACTAATGTAACGTCCTTTATAAAACCAGATTGAGATTTTGAAATGATTGATGGTAATATTTTTTTAATTCTGTTTGCTATACTTTTAGTTGCAATTTTATAATCATTGTTTAGTAAACTAATCGGGCGCCAGTTTGATAAGGATTCTAAGTTTTTTCCAGGGTTTTGGAATACGCGATATAATACCTTGTTTTTTGTAGCGTAGGTAGTTTTCGTTTGTTAAATGAATAGTTAAGTGAATTAATTAGATGTGTTTTTATCTCTTCCAGATATTTTATAAAAACTCGATTGTGATGCCATCAGATCCTGGGCTTTGTTATTTTGCATTTCTTCTTAGGGCTAATGCACATTCATATTCATTAAGCAATCCGTCGCACAGTGGTTTTTCCTCTTGGTTTAAAGTCGTGATGTGTATTTTTAAAAAGGGTGCTATTTTCAACATTTTTTCGTTTATAGAGGGTTTCGAAAAATAAACGTTGTTCTTCTAGTATTTCAGTTCTGTTTGTTTATATCTTTGCCATTGACTACTAATTTGTGTACAGTTTTTTGTTCACTTCTACGTTTTTCAATGTTTGCGAAATATTTTGTATTTTTTTTCATTGGTTCAACATGCTGTGCACGCGCTCTTAGTATTATTCCATTGAGATGTGTATGATAGATTCCATCTAATATTTGTTTTTTAATGTTATTTCATTTTCAATGTCGGTGGTATCATTTGTGTTTGTTTGATGCAATTGTTTTTTCAAGTGTTTCATGGTTTTGATGGTTTCAGTTTCAAGTTTGTGTGTTTCTTTTTGTTCAAATGATGTGTATCTAATTGTTGTGTTACGTATATTTCCTTTAATTACTTCCCATAAGGTGTTTGGGTTTGCATCTTTATTATTTTGAACTGTATTTAATATTTCCTGTTTTATTTGTGTTTGATATTGTGTATCTAATAGATGCTGTTGTTAATTTTAAAGTATCCTGGGCCTCTTTCAGGTTGTATATTGTGCAGTTTAAGTTCAACTAGAGAGTGGTCAGTCATAATCCTGGTTTTATGTTACATGTGTCAATAATGTTGCAAAGAGATTCAGATATTAAAAAATAGTCTAATCTACAAAATATTGTTGGTTTTGTGTTTGAGTGCCAGGTGAATTTGCTTTCGTTTGGATATATAGTACGCCAGATGTCTATCATATTGTAGTTTTCGAATATGTTATTTAAAACGTTTCTATTTTTAGGATGAGTATAAAGGTTTCCATTCTTTTTGTCTAATAATGGGTTAAGAACAGTATTAAAATCACCACCGACTATGATGTTTTTTATCTTGGTTATTAATTATAAAGGATTGTAATGTTTCGTAGAATGTGGAATCATCTATGTTAGGGCCGTAAACATTAATTAATGTTAATTCTGTTTCGTGTATTTTGATATCTATACTTGCTTGTCTGCCAATTATTATTTCGTTAAAGTTATTGACTGTGATCCCTACATTATTTTTTATAAGAAAGGCAATGCCTTGTTTATTAGTATGTTCTCCACTGAGATAGATTTCTCCGTCCCATTCATCTTTTAAGGTTTGTGCTAAAGTAGGTGTCAAATGACATTCTTGTAAAAGGCATATACTATATTTTTTTTCGTCTAACCATTTGAAGATTTTTATGCGTTTGTCTTTATTGTTTAGCCCTTTTACATTCAATGTACATAATTTAATCATTTAAAGGAGGGTGATGTAAATGATGATTTGTGTGTGCTTGTCCAGTTAGTTTCAAATTTTAAAACATCTCCAGTTAGTTTCTATTGTAAGATAAGATATGTCTCTACATACAAACAAAATATGGAAACAAAAATGAGCAGAAAAAAAGTTATGTTTACACCCCGAAAAGCAACGGGTACACATGATAAAAAAAACTGTTTACAATGACAAATAGGAAGAAAAGGTTCCGCCAAAGAAAACAAAAACAAATTGTGTAACAAACACTATCATTAAACAAGTGAAAAAATGCTTAAGAGAAAGAAAAAACAGCACACAGAACAACGCACACACAAAAAACACTGGCATGCAAAAACAACAACAATGTTTGCGTGGCGTTTGCGTATTTAAACTGTACGTGTTTTTGTTTCCTATGCCGTAATCTCAAGTAATAAATATGTTTAGTTTGTACGCCTGCTCGTTGATATAATGTGATTGTTAATAAGTATATGCGCAAGTTTGTGCATGGGTGTGTGTGTGTGTGTGTGTGTGTGTGTGTGTGTGTGGTGTGTGTGTGTGTGTGTGTGGTGTGTGTGTGTGTGTGTGTGTGTGTGTGTGTGTGTGGTGTGTGTGTGTGTGTGTGTGTGTGTGTGTGTGTGTGTGTGGTGTGTGTGTGTGTGTGTGTGTGTGTGTGTGTGTGTGTGTGTGTGTGTGTGTGTGTGTGTGTGTGCATTCATGCTCGCGTGTGTGTGTGTGTACGTTCATGCGTGTATATGTGTGTGTGCGGGTGTGCGTGTGTGTGTGCGTGTGGGTGTTTGTGTGCGCGGGCGTGTGTGTGTGCGTGAGTGTGCGTGTGTGTGATTTTTGTGCGTGTGTAGGCGCGCGTATATGTCCCGGTGTTTTGTGAAATTATAAAGAACATCTAAAGGGACAGAGAAAAAAACAACAGAACTACATTAAACATACATAAGATACAACAACCAAACATGTTGAAAATTCTTTTGAACAAAAAGAATAAAATTGGTAATTCGTTTGTATTCGAGAGAGCGTGGTTGCTTGCATGTAGCCATGCATCAAATACTTTCATGCTATCAAGAGGTTACTGTACCTGGCAAGTCGAATTTTACCTTGACCTTTGAATGACCTTGACTCTCAAGGTCAAATTATTAAATTTTGCTAAAATTGCCATAACTTCTTTATTTATGATTAGATTTGATTGATACTTTGACAAAACTACTCTTACCTGACATACCACAATAGACTCCACCCAAACCATCGCCCGTGCCCCCCCCTTCCCCCCCTCCCCGAATCCCCCTCCCCCTTTTTTTTTTTTTTTTTTTTTTTTAAGATCATCTCACAAATGACCACCACACCCTCACACTATACCCCCCCACCCCCCCTCCCCAATTTTTTTTTTAAACGGTTAAAAAACAAAACTATTTATTTTATTATTTTATGTTTGAAATACCGTACAACCATCGCACCCAAGAATCCCCCCCCACCCCGTCTCCCCCCACCCGAATCCCCCCTCCCCCCTAAATTATTATTATTATTATTTTTTTTTAAGATCATCTCAGAAATAACCACCACACCCTCACACTATACCCCCCCCCCCCACCTCCCCCCCCCCATTTTTTTTGAAACGGTTAAAAAACACAAATATTTATTTTTATTATTTTATGTTTGAAATACCGTCCAACCATCGCACCCAAGAATCCCCCCCACCCCCCCACACCCCCCCGATTTTTTTTCTTTTTTTCGCATTTTTGGAAGATAATGTAATAAAGGTCCACACCCCCACACAATGCACCCCTCTTCACTCCACCCCTCCCTCCTTTGTGAAAATGAGAGTCCCTTCACCTTTAAAAAGAAAATAGATGAGCGGTCTGCACCCGCAAGGCGGTGCTCTTGTTTTAGGTTGTTATTAACATAAGATTGACAAAGCGCATCATCGGGGAGCATCTATCAGTTTCACTGATATTCTTGTTAATCAAGTTTTCAAATAATTTGAAAATCCTAGTTCTTTATTATTTCTATACCTTCTTATTTAAACTTCTGTATATTAAACCATCACATTAATTCATTGTGTACCCCCTATAGGCGTCCCCAGCAGAGGTCCCAGACATCACGATAACGGACGAGTCCAGTCAGCCAGATGACAGGCAGATCCAGTGGCAGAGGTCGCACCCACCCAGCAGGTGGAAGTGGAACAGAAGGAGGGGGCACAAGACACATACATATCACAGGAAGGGCCGCACATGGAAACGGCCACACAACAGGTTAGTTCAGTGTGGGTTGTAATTGGTTGATAGTTTTGTTTCGGTTTGAACTTTTATCTTTCTGATGAAACAAAACATCTTAAAAATACTTGTGTATAGAAAGAAAAAGTATATTTATTACCTTTGTTTGAAAGGATTTTGTCATTTCTAGCTTGACTAATGATAAACACCTTTTTGAGCTATTTGCCCTTGTACAATATCTGCAAATAAGTTAAGGTTATTATCCCCCGCCATAGGCGGAGGGATTTTGTTTTGAAGTTGTCCGTCCGTCTGTCTTTCTGTCCGTCCGTCAGTCCGGAGCCATATCTTGGAAGTGCTTTGGCGGATTTCATTGAATCTTGGTATGAGTATATATATGAATAACAGGATGATACACGCCAAATGGCACTGCACACCATCCGTTAATAACGGAGTTATGGCCCTTTTTATCTTGAAATAATGCTTTTTTGTGTGTCCGAAGCCATTCATGTATCTTGGAAGTGCTTTGGCAGATTTAATTGAAACTTTGTATGAATATATATATTCATATATATATTCATATATATATATAAAATAAGATGATGCAGGCCTAATGGCATTGTACACCATCTGTTAATAACGAACCATCTGTTAATAACGGAGTTATGGTCCTTTGTATCTTGAAAAAATGCTTTTTTTTAGTGTCAAATATAACACTTTTGTGTCCAGAACCATATTGGCGGGGAATACCAATTCAACGAATTTGCTTGTTTGTTAATTATATAAAGCTATAGTAATTCCATTATTCTCTTATATTGAAAAAGATTTATTGTAATGGTTCAAAATGACTTAATCAGTGAGGCTTAGAAGACCAACTTTGTCATGCTGAGCAAATCAAAAACATCAGCACATAATATAATATTAAAAACAAGCATAACATGATGTCCCACATATCAACAGTACGCTGTCATTAGACTGTGAATATGACTCCTCCATGCATAACTCCAAACTGAAATTTCACAGAAATTAATTCAGGCACTTAAAATTAAAGTTAAATTAGGCTTGCAGCAACTTCATAAATCTGTATCATTTTCAGATATTCCATTTGAAATAAATATGCCTTCAGAGTTATTTTAGGTTTCTGACAGAAAATAGTCTTGACAAAGGAAAGGTGATTTTGGCCTTTCTGTCCCTGTCTGTCTGTAATTGTATGTGTGTGTCTGTCCCAAAACTGTAACCTTGCTCATAAAATGAAAACTCTTGGGTATGTGTTCTTAAAACTTCGCATGAGCATGAATCTCATTGAGATCTACAATCAAACATGGTTTGAGGTCACTAGGTCAAAGGTCACTGTGACCTTTACATTCAAAATGTAACCTTGATTATAAAATGAAAAGTCTACAGATGAAGTGTGAGTTTTAAACTGGCTATTGATTTTTGGTGAAGTTATGGGCTTTGTTATCCCTTGCCATAGGCGGAGGTATATTGTTTTGGCGTTGTCCGTGCGTCCGTCCGGCACTTTTGTGACCAGAGCCATATCTTGGAAGCGCTTTGGCAGATTTCATTGAAACTTGGTATGAGCATATGTATGGATAAGAGGATGATGCATGTTAGAGTTGTCCATCTGTCCAGACAACTTTTGTGTCCAAGAGTATAGTGGCGGGGGATATCAATTCAAAGAATTTGCTTGTTTGCTCTTAAATAGCTGATGATGGACATCAAAGCGCTATAGGGGGCATTGTGTTTCACAAACTTAGCTCTTGTTTGGAAGTTCTATTGCCCCATTTCATAGCTAGAGCACTCTTAAACAAATAAGCATTTACAATTATCCTTCTCATTTTGTAGTTGCATGGCATATATTAGTGACCAAGCCATAAGGGAGCAAAGCATGTCAAGAAAAAATAAAATGTAGTCATTTCAAACAGATTGATCGTTTTGCCTTGTCAGTAAAAGAAATGAAAGTGTCTTAAATTTTAGTTGATTTATTTTTTCAGATAGCTTCATCACTGTACTTCCCACTGACTACAATGAATGTAGAAAGACAGAACGAAGATCACCATAAGGCCACATCATGAAAGCCGTTGCGCCAGACTGCCTGTCTTTAGTGCCTTGTTTTAATTGTTTGGTTTATAATATAATCTACTGGCTTATTTTATAGATTATTTGTTATGGGAACTTGAGTGCCAGACCTATGACTAGCTATTAATGAGATTTTTAATGAAGCTGTGCATGTTAGATTCTGAATTGTTATGAGAACTTTATTTCTAGAGATAGGCCTATGACTGGCTGTTAGTTAGAAGTTTTGTAATGAAGCTGTGCTCATTAGATTGTGAATTGTTATGAGAACTTTATTTCAAAGATAGGCCTATGACTGGCTGATAGTTAGAAGTTTTGTAATGAAGCTGTGCACATTAGATTGTGAATTGTTATGAGAAGTTTATTTCTAGAGATAGGCCCATGACGGGCTGTTAGTTAGAAGTTTTGTAATGAAGCTGTGCACATTAGATTGTGAATTGTTATGAGAACTTTATTTCAAAAGATAGGCCTTTGACTGGCTGCTAGAAGTTTTGTAATGGAGCTGTGCACATTAGATTGTGAATTGTTATGAGAACTTTATTTCAAAAGATAGGCCCATGACGGGCTGTTAGTTAGAAGTTTTGTAATGAAGCTGTGCACATTAGATTGTGAATTGTTATGAGAACTTTATTTCATAAGATAGGCCTATGACTGGCTGTTAGTTAGAAGTTTTGTAATGAAGCTGTGCACATTAGATTGTGAATTGTTATGAGAACTTTATTTCAAAAGATAGGCCTATGACTGGCTGTTAGAAGTTTTGAAATGAAGCTGTGCACATTAGATTGTAAATTGTTATGAGAACTTTATTTCAAAGATAGGCCTATGACTGGCTGTTAGTTAGAAGTTTTGTAATGGAGCTGTGCACATTAGATTGTGAATTGTTATGAGAACTTTATTTCATAAGATAGGCCTATGACTGGCTGTTAGTTAGAAGTTTTGTAATGAAGCTGTGCACATAAGATTGTGAATTGTTATGAGAACTTTATTTCATAAGATAGGCCTATGACTGGCTGTTAGAAGTTTTGTAATGAAGCTGTGCACATTAGATTGTGAATTGTTATGAGACCTTTATTTCAAAAGATAGGCCTTTGACTGGCTGTTAGTTAGGAGTTTTGTAATGAAGCTGTGCACATTAGATTGTGAATTGTTATGAGACCTTTATTTCAAAAGATAGACCTTTGACTGGCTGTAAGAAGTTTTGTAATGAAGCTGTGCACATTAGATTGTGAATTGTTATGAGAACTTTATTTCAAAAGATAGGCCTTTGACTGGCTGTTAGTTAGGAGTTTTGTAATGAAGCTGTGCACATTAGATTGTGAATTGTTATGAGAACTTTATTTCAAAGATAGGTCTATGACTGGCTGTTAGTTAGAAGTTTTGTAATGAAGCTGTGCACATTAGATTGTGAATTGTTATGAGAACTTTATTTCAAAAGATAGGCCCATGACGGGCTGTTAGTTAGAAGTTTTGTAATGAAGCTGTGCACATTAGATTGTGAATTGTTATGAGAACTTTATTTCAAAGATAGGCCTATGACTGGCTGATAGTTAGAAGTTTTGTAATGAAGCTGTGCACATTACATTGTGAATTGTTATGAGAACTTTATTTTTAGAGATATGCCTATGACTGGCTTTTAGTTAGAAGTTTTGTAATGAAGCTGTGCACATTAGATTGTGAATTGTTATGAGAACTTTATTTCAAAGATAGGCCTATGACTGGCTGTTAGTTAGAAGTTTTGTAATGAAGCTGTGCCCATTAGATTGTGAATTGTTATGAGAACTTTATTTCAAAAGATAGGCCTATGACTGGCTGTAAGAAGTTTTGAAATAAAGCTGTGCACATTAGATTGTGAATTGTTATGAGAACTTTATTTCAAAGATAGGCCTATGACTGGCTGTTAGTTAGAAGTTTTGTAATGAAGCTGTGCACATTAGATTGTGAATTGTTATGAGACCTTTATTTCATAAGATAGGCCTATGACTGGCTGTTAGTTAGAAGTTTTGTAATGAAGCTGTGCACATTAGATTGTGAATTGTTATGAGAACTTTATTTCATAAGATAGGCCTATGACTGGCTGTTAGAAGTTTTGTAATGAAGCTGTGCACATTAGATTGTGAATTGTTATGAGACCTTTATTTCAAAAGATAGGCCTTTGACTGGCTGTTAGTTAGGAGTTTTGTAATGAAGCTGTGCACATTAGATTGTGAATTGTTATGAGAACTTTATTTCAAAAGATAGGCCTTTGACTGGCTGTAAGCAGTTTTGTAATGAAGCTGTGCACATTAGATTGTGAATTAATATGAGAACTTTATTTCAAAAGATAGGCCTTTGACTGGCTGTTAGTTAGGAGTTTTGTAATGAAGCTGTGCACATTAGATTGTGAATTGTTATGAGAACTTTATTTCAAAGATAGGTCTATGACTGGCTGTTAGTTAGAAGTTTTGTTATGAAGCTGTGCACATTAGATTGTGAATTGTTATGAGAACTTTATTTCAAAAGATAGGCCTTTGACTGGCTTTTAGTTAGAAGTTTTGTAATGAAGCTCTGCACATTAGATTGTGAATTGTTATGAGAACTTTATTTCAAAAGATAGGCCTATGACTGGCTTTTAGTTAGAAGTTTTGTAATGAAGCTGTGCACATTAGATTGTGAATTGTTATGAGAACTTTATTTTAAAGATAGGCCTATGACTGGCTTTTAGTTAGAAGTTTTGTAATGAAGCTGTGCACATTAGATTGTGAATTGTTATGATAACTTTATTTCAAAGATAGGCTTATGACTGGCTGTTAGAAGTTTTGTAATGAAGCTGTGCACATTAGATTGTGAATTGTTATGAGAACTTTATTTCAAAGATAGGCCTATGACTGGTTGTTAGTTAGAAGTTTTGTAATGAAGCTGTGCACATTAGATTGTGAATTGTTATGAGATCTTTATTTCAAAAGATAGGCCTTTGACTGGCTGTTAGAAGTTTTGTAATGAAGCTGTGCACATTAGATTGTGAATTGTTATGAAAACTTTATTTCAAAAGATAGGCCTTTGACTGGCTGTTAGTTAGAAGTTTTGTAATGAAGCTGTGCACATAAGATTGTGAATTGTTATGAGAACTTTATTTCAAAGATAGGCCTATGACTGGCTGTTAGAAGTTTTTTGTACACATTTTATTTTGTGAATTAGATTGTGAATTGTTAAGAGAATTCAAGTGCCACCCTATGGTTAGCTTTTAGTGGCATTTCTAATAAAGCTGTTAGTTTAAAGTTTTGTTATGAAATAGTGCACAGATTGTGAATGGTTATGAGATATTTAGTGTCTGAACTATGACAAGTTATAAGTGAGAAGATTTCTAATGAAACAATACATTAGATTGTGAAATGTTATAACAATTTTTCTGCAAGACCTATGACTAGCTATGAGTGAAAAGATTTCATATGAAATTGTACACATTAGATTGTGAATTGTAAAAACAACTTTTGTGCCAGATATATTATTAGCTATTAGTAAGATTTATAATGAAATGGCACACATTAATTTGTGAATTGTTAACAGAACTTTGGTGCAAGACCAATGCCTGTATATAAGTGTTAAGATTTTTATGAAAGTGTACACATTAGTTCTTAAACTGTTAGATATTTTGTGTGAGAGGAGTATGTTTATAAATGATTAGGAGATAGTTGTACACATTTTATTGTGATATCTTATGAGATATTTGGTGCCAAATGAAAGCAAATTACTGATGAAACTGTACACATTAGATTGTGATATCTTATGAGATATTTGGTGCCAAATGAAAGCAAATTACTGATGAAACTGTACACATTACATTGTGATTTTTAGAACTTTTGTGTTAAATGGACAGTGTTCTTGCATCCAAGGTGCGAATGTTGATAAACTATATTGTTTGCATTTCTAAGCATGAAGTCGAGATTTTCAAGACGCACTTTCCATGTGATCTGATTCACAGAGGACAGAGTTATGGACAAATAATTAGAACTTCTGTCACTTTCATATGAATGCTGCATTCTGATTGGATAATTTGTTCATGTGACGGGTTTGTCATTTTCCAATGAACCCACTTTGTATGCAAATTTAAACATGAATCATAGAGATACTTTCTGGTCATAAACAAGTTGTCAAAATGACGTTATGATTTGCGCGAAACTTAATGGCATTTTTTTATTGGTCAATAGCGAAATGACGTTATATTTTTTCGCGAACTCCAAAGATATATACCCATTTGACGGAGATGAAACCGAAACTGAAAATAGATTCATAGGCTAGATTAAAAAGAATATGTATGACCCTTACCACGATAGAATTTCAGCTTAAAGATAATATTGTGTTGTAATTACGCCAGCGTTTATGCAAATTAGGCATAATTTTCCCGACAGTTCATACAACGATGAAATGCAGAAAAATGCTATTCAATTCTTAAGTAAATTTTGACATAATTTAGGTATTTTCCCCACCTAATGGGAACTTATTGGAGCAAGCTTCTGTTTTTTAAGTGACTAATTTTATAACTCGTCATAAGCATGTAGAAGATATGCAAGACACAATTTTCATTTGAATTTATTGACACATCCCAATCTTCTGCTCTTATTCCTCACTGAGTCAGTCAATTTCATCCCAGTCAAAACTGTCTCTCGGGTATCTTTAGTGACTGGTGACAAAGCTTTATCAATAGATATGCAAATGAGCTTAAAATGTCACTTAAATTCTGCTTTGATTTGCCTTTTCTGGAAAGTGCTGTATTTTTATTTGATATTGCAATGTTTAATGCCTTCTGATGCTTGTTTTTTATATTTTGTTAGCTCACCTGAGCACATTGTTAAAAGGTCAAAAATGGCCATAAATGAGCTTGTTTGGGCCATAACTATGTCATTCATTGTGAGATTTTAAAATTATTTGGCACATTTGTTCACCTTTATTGGACGGTGTGTCGCGCAAAAGAATTTCGTCAATAACTCCAAGGTCAAGGTCACACTGGCCATAAATGAGCTTGTCCGGGCCATAACTATGTCATTCATTGTGAGATTTTAAAATTATTTGGCACATTTGATCACCATTATTGGACGGTGTGTCGTGCGAAAGAATTACGTCAATAACTCCAAGGTCAAGGTCACACTGGCCATAAAGGAGCTTGTCCAGGCCATAATTATGTCTTTTATTGTGAGATTTTAAAATCATTTGGCACATTTGTTCACAATCATTGGACGGTGTGTCATGCGAAAGAATAATGTCGATGTCTGCAACGTCAATGTTACACTTGAGTTCAAAGGTCAAAAATGGCCAAAACTTGTCCGGGCTATAACTATGTCATTCATTGTGAGATTTAAAATTACTCTGTATATTTGTTCACAATCATTAGACGGTGTGTCGCGCGAATGAATTAGGTCAATAACTCCAAGGTCAAAGTTACACTTTGAGTTCAAAGGTCAAAAATGGCCATAAATGAGCTTGTGCGGGCCATAACTATGTCATTCATTGTGAGATTTTAAAATCATTTGGCCTATTTTTTCTACATTATTGGAAGGTGTGTCATGCGAAAGAATAATGTCGATATCTTCAACGTCAAGGTCACACTTTGTGTTTGAAGGTCAAAAGGTTTGAAGGTAATAACCAACGGTATGGAGTTCCGATGCGTAGGAGTTTAACCACGAGGGCGTAGCCCGAGTGGTTTGATAACAAGCATCGGAACGACATACCGTTGGTTATTACCGCAATAATCAACGGTTACCCGTGGATCATTTCGACTCTAACACGATTTAATTAATGTGTTATCCACGATTTAAAGGTTATAAATGAGAATTATATTAACCGAACGTCCTCCACTTTTCCGCGAAAACGTGACGTCACCACAACAATTACAATCAAATGACGTCGTCTTCATTCATAAAATGTGCGCAGACAATCCAAGTGACGTCACTTTAAACAACCGTTGGTATATCGGGGTAATAACCGACAGTAGTTTTTCTTCTTTGTATATAGAAAACAAGTCACATGCCGTGGTAAAATTATATTTATAGGACCCGTTTAGACGCCCGAAGATTGTTGCTTATCCATCACGTGACTGGCACATGCAGGTTTGCGAGCGGACACCATATGTCGTCATGTGATGCAACGTGACCGGTCAGCCTTCTCCCACCATCACGTGGTTCTACCGGAAGTACAAGGACTCGCCCGAGACTTGTGAGATAATCCATCATTGCTCATATGTAATAACTGTCCATGTTTTTTTTCCCTTGTTACAAAAAATGTTTTTATATATTTAGTTGAATATTCCTCCTTTTTCATCATAACTTTTAGCCATATGCAGTCGATAAGTTAACCAATGCCAACTTTTTCATTTTACCAGTGCACATATTTATACCAGTAACTGACGACTGTCCTGCTTATATCAAAGGTTAGAAAATAAATGTTAAACAGGTTTTAACGCTTTATCCAACATTAGTTAATGAGGAAGGGCCGGGGATCAAATCCGTTATTTTACGATTGAAGTCTTCGGTACACATTACTCCAAAATACCACACAATAGGACATCAGTAACGAGTAATTTCCTTCTGAATTTGGAAGAAAAGTCTGTGAAATGCCGTATCCGAGTAAAATCAACAACTGCATACACCACGATTACCAATTACAAGTTTGAAATTTAAACATTGGGACACGAACATGCTCGTACCATTTGAAAAATGTGATTTCTCATTTCCTAAACTTGACGCAGACTTAGCTTATGAATGGTAATTTTTATTGATCAAGTATTTTTTCAAACATTATTAGTTCATATGATTCATCACCATGTTATGTTTCGCTTTTTTAGCATATTCACTACCGTGATTAACAAGAACAATACCTTGAATTAGGACTAGTCTAATAAAGTAACTTACATTGTATGTGTGATTTAGAAGGGTTTTTTAACAATAACTTGATAAAAAAAGCTTACCATATGGAAAGTGTGTGTCGCGTGCAATCTCTATGTCCCGACTTAAAATGTCAAGGTCAAATTTGACCGGTCTTTTTCAAAATAAATTTCAATAGTGTGAGGACGGACGCATTGCGCCAAAACTTTACTCAAAGTTGAAGCCCATATTGTCATACCATTGTGAAAAGCATTCTTTAACACGAGCTCGACGTTTATGCATCTTATTAAGTTGTTTACACTTACTTTACAACGTCTTATCATAAAGAAAGTATACATTGCAGATATCGGCCTCTACAATCGCATGATCTTTATACCGGGCGTAGCTCACTCCAACGTAGGTCAATAATCGATATGAGGTTAGCAACACGGTAGTGACGTCATTGTGTTCCACATTCACGTCATTAGTAATAGGAAAAATCAGAGTTGTTGTCGAACATGTTCGGCTCGAGATTTTCAGGGACTAAATCTTTATTGAATAAATAAAATGCAAAACACTTATCATTGGATATACACAATTTTGCTGTTTACTTGTTAATACGCTTTTAATAGCGCCCGTTCTTAGCGCCATCTTCTTGACAGTGGCTCTATCTCTTTTAAAAAAATGCAACATATGCAAACAAACATCGCTTTGCTTTTAAAACCTCCACCATCTCATGACTTATAAAGGGCATCATGTTTCCAAATTATGTGTGATTGTATGTTTCTGCACATTTGTGGATGGTGAATGAATCTCAGCTTAGTGGCACAACATTGCCCGTTTGTTTGTTAATAAATCGAAATATGTTGAAAGAAAACATATACAACCTTCTAACCATGTACAATGCTCTGTGCATTTAAAACACTTCCGTTCTTTAGCGCCACCACGGAAGTACCATTGGCTCGTTCATTACCGGTAATTCATCTCTAAAAAGACGTGGCGTTCGTGATTAAAGGCCGCAAGAAAAGCTGCGTAAATAACGCATTATAGGTGAGCCTCGCTTTGGGAAAAAGGGACTAAATGCATGCGTGTTAAGCGCCACCAACTACGTAGAATTGGCTCGTTTATTTATGCATATGTTAAAAGAGTTGGCTTCTGTGATTAACGGCCGCAAGAAAGCTGCGCAAATAACGCATTATATGTGAGCCTGTCTTTTGGAAAAACGGGGCTTAATGCATGTGTTTATAGTGTCGTCCCACATTAGCCTGTGCAGTCCGCACAGGCAGATCACGGACAACACTTTTCGCCTTAACAGGATTTTCGCTAAGATACTTCCTTTTAACGAAAAATACCATAAAAGCGGACAGTGTTGTTCCTGATTATCCTGTGTGTACTTGACATGCTAATCTGGGATGACATTTTATGCACATTCATTAATCATCGATTTCCAAAGCGGGGTTCACTTGTAGTAGGGTATAATTTTGCGCATCTTGCAGATGCTTTGTACAAAGCCGTTATCTTTTTTTCACAAATCATATTGTTAACACCATAGAGCACAAATATAAGATACCTCTTGACATTTCTAGCGTAAACAATGTATTTCAATAAAACAGGTCAAATGTGAAATAGAGATTGGATGTCATTGCAAACTTCATAGACAATGTGGATTGACTGCGTTAAGTGAAGAATAAAACACCAATTGAACGGACTCACGACAATTGGGACAAACTTTGAATTATAACTATATTTTCAAGCTATCATTTTTAACTGGAAGATATTTAATTTTGGCTTAATTTTTTGCTTTAAGGTAAACCGGAGTACCCGGTGGATCCCCACCTGTCCGAATTTGTGACCACCTAATAAACTCACATGGTGCCAGGAACGGTGATTGGACCTAGGATGCCTTGATGAGCATCGCTAACCCGACCTAGCCATGGTTATCTTTGTCAATAAATGTGTACTCATCGGGTCAAAGTGGCCTGTCTCGGGGGTCGTTGATTCAAGTCACATACCGACAGTACGTTCATTTTAAAACAAAGCGCGCTATCAAATTTATTGATTAGTATGTGTATAAGTACTAAGCCTACTTCCGGGCTCACGTCTTTTTAAAACCTATATATTGATCATATATGTATATGTTCCTTTCTTATCTGTTTCTGAGATTCCATTTACCCTAGTGGGCTTTACGCACGTATTGTACCTTACGAGTTGGTCGATACTTCATTGTTTTTTGTTTAAAATATATTAATTGAAATTATACTAGTGGGTTATAGGTAATTGTATTAGGAAGTATTTTTCAAATTTAGCGTATAGTAGTTGATAGATTTGCATTTACATGTACATACTCAATGTATTTAAGAAATAGAAAACCCAACATCGGACTCTATGGCATGAACGTGACCAGCCAGGCGGCCTCTTATTGTATATGGACTAAAGCCGGAGGCTAAGTACTGTCACACATTGATAATTATATTGTATAATTCTTAAGTATAATATAATCCGGAATTTAAAAACATTTTATAAACTGTACTTTAAAGCAGTACCTGAGCCGACAATGACTAATCGAGCGTTACTCTAGAAATATATTCTTGAAAGGAGTGACACTGCGTTGTTGAGTTCGTGCCTCTATTGCTTAGAATACCGTCGATGTTCCCCTTTAATTGAATTATGTGCCGTATTTGCAACTCTGAGATATATACTGTCTCAAAATATTGGTTACAAGAATTACAAGAGAGTTAACACTATGTACATGTTTACGGTTTATATACCGGTGGCAACGTGTGTTAGTTCCGAATAAATAAAGAAAAAGTAGCTTAATTTAAATAAATGAATGACTTAAACATTTCAAAAGAACACCAGAACGTTCACAGTTTCCTGTTTTTAATCACGAAATGTACGAGGGTTCGATGTAATGTTCCATAAGGAGCATATAAAACCTATCAACATAAAAGTCTGCATACTGCAACCTAGCTTCTCCCCTCTCTTTTTCACTATTTACAAAATAACATAGCATCGTCTCAAAAATGTTTTTTCTGGTAACACTTTTAAACAATACCATGTAAATACCTAAGCAAATAAAGTGTTTTTCTTAGTTTATACCTTAAACACGTGTATGTGCAGCTATAGTAAATATATACAAATGTATAATATTTGGGTATATGAAAGAGAACAAAATGTGTTGTTGCTTCATTTGTTTATTCACGTTGTAATAGAGATGTTTGATGAAAATCAATAACAAAAAGTCTGCGTACTGAACAAAAGATGTATACATATATTAAGTTCATTAATCGTATTAAAACAATAAATAACACAGAACAAAATAAACTGTTAATTAAATGCTAACTTGGTAGAACAACAATTGTCTTGAGCTTCTTATTCAAATCAAGAACAGTAATAAGATCATGTTGGCGACGCACTTACATTCATACAATATAAGCAGTGCTATGGTTTATACAATTAAACGATCTTATACGAACATAGTCTCAATAAATATGATAATTTCAGCAAATGGAAATTGGTGAATTTAATAATATATCAAACTTTCATCTGCTCAAAGGACGTGAAATTATTTCATCGTATGGTTTCACTATTTAAGAATGATCACATGCATTTACATGTTTAATTACATAGACAAAAAGTTCAGATAAAGGAATAATGATATTGTTCTATAATTGTTTATTACGCATCAATACTAATGACCGTGGATTATACAACATAATGTCTGTATTGCAAAGCTCATAAGCTAAGATGCTTAGAGGTCGCCGTGACGTACTGGATGTTGTGTCCGCTTAGCGACCTGGAGATCACGGATTTCATCAACACTGTGGGAGCGTTCTTCCCGAAGACACCTAGTACTGGTTCTACCCAGGAAACGGACTCGTGAGTTTTAATGAAAATAAGGCTTTCGATGAAATCGAGCTTAATTATATAGGTTAATTCTAAAAGCTCATGCATGATTACTAAAACTGTTTTTATACTCCGACAATCTTTCTACGATTCTCAATCACCGCGCTTATCAATGACGTCATCTTAGCATTTCCAAAACACTATGACGTCAATATAATTCTTACATTATATTATGTACTATTATTAAGTTTGTGTCCTGTGTCTAAATGACTATCAAATTACCTATATTAATTCATATTAATTGATACTGTAGTTAGTTTAAATATATTTTTATAAAGCTCGATCGCATCGAAAGCATAAGGCATATTGAAACGCTCTCGAGCCATTTTCCTGTGTAGAACCAGTACTTGGTATTTTTGGGGGAGATCTTAAGAACGGTTCCAAAGTGGGGATCTAACCCGTGACCTCCTGCCCGCTAGGCGGACACCATCCACTCTACGCCATGGCGACCTCATATCGATGCTATAGATGATGCAACATAAAACAAACAAGGTTAACATAAACTTCACTTAGTTTTACAAGTGTTATACATATTAATTACGATTTTTTTCACAGCATATAATGCTTTTGTTACATAACGTTGCACAGAAGCGGTAAGTTTGTAACGATGTGATCGGGCGCGTTTTAGCACTTGCATTTCACTGTTCAATTTCAAGGGATTCTTCAGTACTTTTTACAAAACATTGGATACCGCCCATACTTATTGTAAAATAATCGTGTTAGAATATACGAAGCACAAAGACGTACTATTGTCAGATTTGCTAACCGTTAACTACGGATTTTTATACCACATTGTAAAATTCGGAAATGTGTATGTACCTGTACATTCGTATAGAAGTAAATTATT
Organism: Dreissena polymorpha; assembly: GCF_020536995.1. Lineage (NCBI taxonomy): Eukaryota > Metazoa > Mollusca > Bivalvia > Myida > Dreissenidae > Dreissena > Dreissena polymorpha. The sequence continues at coordinate 48,359,559 of NC_068364.1, read as the reverse complement.
AAAAATGCACATTTCGAACTTAGTTTTTCAAGGTTTTACACAGTTATTAGATATTAATTCCGCAAACATAGATGAATATTTCTCATATATACCAAAATATTCACTTTTTTTTATTTATCTTTGCAGCATACGACAATTGGAAGTATAACAAATCGTTCGATGACTCGTCAAATGTTAAATTAACAATTCCACATTCAATACATTGATAGCGTGTATTCAACATTCAATAAATTCAACAATCAATGTTCATTGAAATTAAAAAAAATATTGATACATCATATTTAAAAATTAACAGAATGTCGTAAAATAAAAAACAAACAATTAAGTTTCATATGCACACACGTGCAATTAAAACGTCAGTTTAACTTTCGATCAATAAATCAAAATGGCGCACTGGACAATGTACAATTCTCTGAAACAATATTTAAAATGTTAATCATAAATAGAAATAAAATAAGTTCCATTCTATAATGAAAGGACAAACACATGATACAATTAAAACGCGAACTGCATAATTACTTGCAGAGCTTCGTTCAAATTGGCAAGCTTACAATAAAGCTATCCGTGTATTTTGTATTTTCGGTCAATAGAAGCTGTGCAGGTATCAGCATCATTAGAACAGAATATTGTGGCTGGTCAACTCTCACATTGCAAATAATTTACAATCCAGTAATACTGCAATTATATTAACACAAACAACATATGTAAAACAAAATAAATAATGCATTAACGTTTATTGTATTTGGGAGACAAGTTATACTTTGCAAGTAGCGTTTAACCTTCATCTATGAAGGTTATCTATCAACGAATTGAAACATAAAACAAAACACGTGAACAATTTTGAAAAATAATGAAGTTTTTACAAATTTAAAAATCAAAACTAAAATACTTTACCAATACCAATTGAGCTTCAAATACGCAGGAACCATAAAATAATTGTAATTAATATAATGCATGATTGTTACTCGTAACCAAAACATATACTAAAAGTAAAGTTTTGTCAGAGTTATATAATGTATTGCGTAAAAATAATATGATAATTAGAACCGTTTCTACATAATTTAATATATTCTTAATTGCATTAATCGGAGCAAATAGTATTTTACAGTATTCAGAACCTTTTCTACAAACTTGAATCGATCCTTATGTTTGAATAAATCAACTTACAAGAGTAACGATGTAATTAAATGTAATGTAATTAAATGTAAATTAATATAATTGCATACAGGTTATAAAAAATATGTATTTACAACAACATTTATGTATAAATGCATTTACATTCCATCAGCATGTTATTTAATATTTGTACAAGGTAATTACACGATCATCCGAAATGAAGAAATAGAATGAAATAATATTATGTAATTTACAGCAATGCCCGAAGTAACATCTCAGTATATAAAATCAAAACCATAACCATGATGGCAACATGGTAATTAAAACACGTTTTGCCTTTACCGCTGTAAATCAATAAAAAATACAAATATACATGTGCAAACAAATTATTTACAAATGCAGCTATACCACTATGCACGTGCATCATTATGTACATTGCGTTGCGGGATCTCTTCAATTTGAAACATAGGTACAATTTAATGGGAATATGAAGATAAAACGAAATATATGAACGTGAAAACGTAATGTGAATAAGGCATTTACACTTTGGTTATTCGAAATGACTTACACAGTGAAAACATACTGCCACTTACACCTTTATATTTACAGATAGAAATTATTTTGGAAATTTAAAAACAATGCTACGTAGTCCATGTAAAACAACGATTTAACAGCGGTGAAGTCTACCTAGTCCATGTAAAACAACGATTCAATAGCGGTGAAGTCTACCTAACCCTTCTATTTACGCGATTCAATAGTGGTGAAGTCTACATAAAACCTTCTATTTACACGATTCAATAGTGGTGAAGTCTACATAAACCTTCTATTTACACGATTCAATAGCGGTGAAGTCTACATACAACCTTCTATTAACACGATTCAATAGCGGTGAAGTCTAACATACAACCTTCTATTTACACGATTCAAAAGTGGTGAAGTCTACATACAACCTTCTATTTACACGATTCAATAGTGGTAAAGTCTACACACAAACTTCTATTTACACGATTCAATAGAGGTTTAGTCTACATACAACCTTCTATTTACACGATTCAATAGTGGTGAAGTCTACACACAACCTTCTATTTACACGATTCAATAGCGGTGAAGTCTACATAAAACCTTCTTTTCACACGATTCAATAGAGGTTAAGTTTACATACAACCTTCTATTTACATGATTCAATAGTGGTGAAGTCTACATAAAACCTTCTATTTACACGATTCAATAGTGTTCAAGTCTACATAAAACCTTCTATTTATACGATTCAATAGTGGTGAAGTCTACATACAACCTTCTTTTTACACAATTCAATAGCGGTGAAGTCTACATAAAACCTTTTATTTACATTTATCAAAATGACGTGAGTAAAAACAATGTATACATAAACGTTTGTCAAATGTTATCGGGTAATAAATCAACTACCAAAGTATTTATCAACATTACTAATTCACAGTGTAAAACATCGTACTTTACGTAAATAATGACGGCACATAATCAAGCGTCAATTAAATCCAGACAAAACTAAAATAAAAATTTGCAAGTTCAATGAATGCTCCATAAAGAGAAAGTATTGTCACTGACTCCAGTCATCGGAAACAGGAAGAAACCATCTAGACATGGATTACCTGCTCTATAAACGTTCACTAGTATGTAAAGCAGTGCTGGGTTTCTTCTTCATCGCCGGGATACCACGTTACCATACCGACTAGAACGTGTCGGACAGTGCAGTAAAACGTGCGGTGATCCTTATTCTTGGTGCGGTATTTAATCTTCAATCAGGGTCCCTTGAAACTTCTTATTAATTGCACTCTTGAGACCATAGCGGAGCACCTGCTCAAATAAAAAGAAAAAAAACAATAAAAGAGGCGATATTTCGATTGTAAACTAGAAGGCTTTTAAAACAAATATATATATATGTATCATTCATTTTAAACGTTGATCACGAGTAAACGAAAACTGTAAGTTTACCGGAACAAACATGTTTTGTTATATACTTTTACTTTATAGTTTGTTTTAAAGCCGGTTTAATATTACATTTTACATTTGTATTTTTATTTTAAATTCGATACAAATTGGGTTTATTGAAACAAAAATTACATGATTTATTTCTAAATGACATAAAAACTAACACAAGGTTGAGACTAGCATTATTGGCTTCCCTTACAATCTAACTGCAGAGTTGTCGTTCATGCTCTTTGTATTCTTATAAACTGCGGGCTCAATGACACACGTTCTTGCAGCTAAAAAGAAAACGTGCAAATATCATATTAATGTTATTCGAATTGCAAACATAAATAACACATTTTAAAACTGTTTCATACATGTCCATACATTATTTAAAACCTAATACTGTTTCTGTTTAGATTTTTGCCATGCTTAAGATATGTTTGGCCCTTTACTCGATTTGATTCTGTTCGCTGATTTAAATAACGTCGTACATATATTGATTAAAACTCAAAATTCCATTTGAATCGGTTATGCATTTGAATAAACTTTAAAAGTCAGCGGTAAGATCTTAGATTTCTTTCTTCTAGTTAAATATATGTTGAATAGGGAACGTGATTGCATTCTGACTGTAGTTTATAATTTGAATTTTGAACAATTGTGCATTAGTCTCAAAACCAAATCATATTTTTATGTTTAATTAAATATTTAAAATCATAGTTTGTTGGTTTGTAGCAGATCCAAATTTATTGAAAGTATAGTATTGTCTACATTATAAGCATTCATCGCTTGGCTGGATTTATTGGTAACATATTACGTCGTTACATCATAAAAGTCCAAAAACATGTTATTTTATGAAAATAAGAGTGTAAGCTTGGAATCGGACAAAACAGTTGTTCAGCTGTTGCCTCAGAAGGTCCATACTAGTTTGCATTTACATAGTTTTAGTTAAATACAAAAATCCACAGAATGTGACCAGTGCGAAAGGTAATAAAACAATGAATATTGTTATATTGTGTTTATCACTATTCAAACAGTTTAAGCAGTGAAGAAATGTTTAAAAAAAATTGATTAATAAAACAATTTGGGTTCATAAACTCTTTGTTACATTACGTCACATCTGACACTGGACAATAAAAGCAATCACGTTAAAATATATATGCAAATATATCAATTTAAATGTTACAAATACCTTTGAGCATTCGAGCGGCGCTGACTTGGTAACATCGCTTTGATGACCATGATTGTTGTTATTGACTTTGCAACCGCGACGTGGACCTTACTTGCGAAGGCAATGACGATCATGCTGGGCACTTCTTACGTTATAACCCGAGATGGTGATCATGGTGAGCGTTGCATTTGTATTACCTGCGATGACGAAAATGGAGTGCGCTTCTGACCGTATAACCTGCGATGACGAAAATGGTTTGTGCTGATAACGGTATAACCCGCGATGACAATAATGGTGTGCGCTGCTGACGGTATATCCCGCATTGACGATCATTGTATGAGCTGACGACGGATAACACCGCGATGACGACAATTGTTTGAGCTGCTGACGGTATATACCGCGATGACGACAACTGTTTGCGCTGCTGACGGTATAAACCGCGATGACGACAACTGTTTACGCTGCTAACGGTTTTACCCGCGATGACGACCACTGTGTGCGATACTGACGGTATAACTAGCGATGATGACCACTGTGTGAGCTGTTGACGGTATATACCGCGATGATGACAACTGTGAGCAATACTGACGGTATAACCCGTGATAATATCCAGTGTGTGCACTGCTGACGGTATATACCGCAATTACGACCATGGTGTGCGCTGCGGACATTATAACCCTCGATGATGACCAGTGTGTGCGTTGCTGACGGTTTAACCCGAGATGACGACCATGGTGTGCGGTGCTGACTGTATAACCCACGATGATGACCAGTGTGTGCGCTGCTGACGGTATAACCCACGATGATGACCAGTGTGTGTGCTGCTGACGGTATAACCCGCGATGATGACCATGGTGTGCGCTGCTGACGGTATAGCCCACGATGATGACCATTGTGTGCGCTGCGGACGGTATAATCCGCAATGACGACCATGGTGTGCGCTGCTGACGGTATAACCCACGATGATGACCAGTGTGCGTGCTGTTGACGGTATAACCCGCAATGACGACCATGGTGCGCGCTGCTGACGGTATAACTCACGATGATGACCAGTGTGTGCGCTGCTGACTGTATAACCCACGATGATGACCATGGTGTGCGCTGCTGACGGTATAACCCACGATGATGGCCATGGTGTGCGCTGCTGACATTATAACCCCCGATGATGACCAGTGTGTGCGCTGCTGACGGTATAACCCACGATGATGACCATGGTGTGCGCTGCTGACGGTATAACTCACGATGATGACCAGTGTGTGCGCTGCTGACGGTATAACCCACGATGATGACAATGGTGTGCGCTGCTGACGGTATAACTCACGATGATGACCAGTGTGTGCGCTGCTGATGGTATAACCCACGATGACGACCATGGTGTGCACGGCTGACGGTATAACCCGAGATGACGACCATGGTGTGCGCTGCTGACGGTATAACCCACGATGATGACCAGTGTGTGTGCTGCTGACGGTATAACTCACGATGATGACCAGTGTGTGCGCTGCTGACGGTAAAGCCCACGCTGATGACCATGGTGTTCGCTGCTGACGGTATAATCCACGATGATGGCCATGGTGTGCGCTGCTGACGGTATAACCCACGATGATGACCAGTGTGTGCGCTGCTGACGGTTTAACCCGCGATGATGACCAGTGTGTGCGCTGCTGACGGTATAACCCGCGATGATGACCAGTGTGTGCGCTGCTGACGGTATAACCCACGATGACGACCATTGTGTGCACGGCTGACGGTATAACTCGAGATGACGACCATGGTGTGCACTGCTAACGGTATAAACCACGATGATGACCAGTGTGTGCGCTACTGACGGTATAACCCGTTATGATGACCAGTGTGTGTGCTACTGACGGTTTAACCCACGATGATGACCAGTGTGTGCGCTGCTGACGGTATAACCCGCGATGATGACCATGGTGTTCGCTGCTGCCGGTATAACCAACGATGATGAACAGAGTGTGCGCTGCCGCCGGTAAATCTCGCAATGACGACCATGGTGTGAGCTACTGACGGTATTTCCCACGAGGATTAACAATGTGTGAGATGCTGTCAGAATTACTCGCGATGACGACCGTGGTGTGCTCTGCTGCCGGTATATCTCGCAATGACGACCATGTTGTGCGTCGCTGACTGTATAACCCACGATGATGACCAGTGTGTGCGCTGCTGACGGTATTCTGACGGTATAACCCGAGATGACGACCATGGTGTGCGGTGCTGACTGTATAACCCACGATGATGACCAGTGTGTGTGCTGCTGACGGTATAACCCACAATGATGACCAGTGTGTGCGCTGCTGACGGTTTAACCCGAGATGACGACCATGGTGTGCGGTGCTGACTGTATAACCCACGATGATGACCAGTGTGTGCGCTGCTGACTGTATAACTCACGATGATGACCAGTGTGTGTGCTGCTGACTGTATAACCCACGATGATGACCAGTGTGTGCGCTGCTGACGGTATAACCCACGATGATGACCATTTAGTGCGCTGCTGACGGTATAACCCACGATGATGACCAGTGCGTGCGCTGCTGACGGTATAACCCACGATGATGACCAGTGTTTGCGCTGCTGACGGTATAACCCACGATGGTGACCAGTAAGTGCGCTGCTGACGGTATAACCCACGATGATGTCCAGTGTGTGCGCTGCTGACATTATAACCCTCGATGATGACCAGTGTGTGCGCTGCTGACGGTATAACCCGCGATGATGACCAGTGTGTGCGCTGCTGACGGTTTAACCCACGATGATGACCAGTGTGTGCGCTGCTGACGGTATAACCCACGATGACGACCATGGTGTGCACGGCTGACGGTATAACCCACGATGATGACCAGTGTGTGCGCTGCTGACTGTATAACTCACGATGATGACCAGTGTGTGCGCTGCTGACTGTATAACTCACGATGATGACCAGTGTGTGCGCTGCTGACTGTATAACCCACGATGATGACCAGTGCGTGCGCTGCTGACGGTATAACCCACGATGATGACCATGGTGTGCGCTGCTGACATTATAACCCACGATGATGACCAGTGTGTGCGCTGCTGACGGTATAACCCACGATGATGACCATGGTGTGTGCTGCTGACGGTATAACTCACGATGATGACCAGTGTGTGCGGTGCTGACGGTATAACCCACGATGATGACCAGTGTGTGCGCTGCTGACGGTATACCCCACGATGATGACCAGTGTGTGCGCTGCTGACTGTATAACCCACGATGATGACCATGGTGTGCACGGCTGACGGTTTAACCCACAATGATGACCAGTGTGTGCGCTGCTGACGGTTTAACCCACGATGATGACCAGTGAGTGCGGTGCTGACTGTATAACCCTCGATGATGACCAGTGTGTGCGCTGCTGACGGTATAACCTGAGATGACGACCATTCTTTGCGCTGCTGACGGTATAACCCGAGATGACAACCATGGTTTGCGTTGCTGACTGTATAACCCACGATGATGACCAGTGTGTGAGCTGCTGAGGGTATAACGCACGATGACAACCATGGTATGCGCTGCTGCCGGTATAACCCGAGATGACGACCATTGCGTGCGCTGCTTACGGTGTAACCCACAATGATGACCAGTGTGTGCGCTGTTGACGGTATACCCCACGATGATGACCAGTGTGTGTGCTGCTGACGGTATAAACCACGATGATGACCAGTGTGTGCGCTGCTGACGGTATAGCCCACGATGATGACCAGTGTGTGTGCTGCTGACGGTATAAACCACGATGATGACCAGTGTGTGCGCTGCTGACGGTATAACCCACAATGATGACCAGTGTGTGCGCTGCTGACGGTATACCCCACGATGATGACCAGTGTGTGTGCTGCTGACTATAACCCGCGATGATGACCATGGTGTGCGCTGCTGACGTCATAAACCGAGATGATGGCCATCATCTTCCGACGGTATCACAAACGATGATGACCAGTGTGTGCGCTGCTAACGTTATAACCCGAGATGACGACCAGTGTGTGAGCTGCTAACGTTATAACCCGAGATGACGACCACGGTGTGCGCCATTGACAGTATAAACCACGATGATGACCACTGTGCGCGCTGCTGACTGCATAACCCACGATGATGATCAGTGTGTTTACTACTGACGGTATAACCCTCGATGATGACCAGTGTATGAGCTGCTGAAGATATAACCCTAAATGACGACCATGATGAGCGCGGCTGAGGGTATAACCCGAGATGATGACCATTGTTTGAGGTGTTGACGGTATTAACAGCTATTACTACCATTGTTTTGCGCTTCTGACTTGGTTACCCGCAATTTCTACTTTAGTTTGCGCTGCTCACTAGGTAAATAGTGTCTGTGCGCCGATTACTTGGCAATTCCGCGTCTGGTGCATGTTTCAAGCTCCTAACTTGTTTACCCGCGAGATGACCATGTATTTCACTGTTGACTTGGTAACCCACGTTATCGTCCGTGGTTTGCGCTTTCGACGTGGTAACCCGATAAATGACCATAGCTTAGTGGCCAACGTTGACGACCATTCTTTGGGCTGATGACTTGATTAGACAAATGCTAACCATGGTTTGACACCTTGGCTCCTTAATTTTTTGTCCGGGTTGATGACCATGGTTTAAAGCACGATGCACAAACACGTCTTCTAAGTAAATGACACATTTTTATCAAGGATTTTATATTGTTGGTAAATTTACTTTATTTTGTGTCATGTTAAAGTTTTATGATTTGGTTTCGTATACACTCATTAGGCACTTATATATAATCATTAAAAATATTGATTCTTTCAAGAAGTGAATTTCTTTAAATACAATTTGTATAATAGTGCGGAAAAGTATATTTCTCAAATGTGTCTTTGCTCAAATTCATTAATTTTCACAAAACAAACTTCTGTTAAATGATATTAAATGTACGATAAGGAAAAACAAGAACAAACATACAGACTTTTTAACAGTATTCAAGTTCGTATCTTTGTGTCCGTTTTAAAGTAACATGCGATAAAATAACACTACTTTCAAAACGCGCGAGTTTCAGAACTTTCTCCACAGGTATTTGTGTACAATATCTTCAGACAAATTTTACAATAGTGAATCCACGGCTTCGTATCAACGTATTCCCCCTCTCGTCGGAGTAAATGTTTGTCATAATCGTCATCGCCATCATCAGCAGTAACAGAAAGTGTAAGAGCAGCAGCTCTACGAGCAGTACCCTTTTTGTTCACAACTTCAAACTGTTCGACATTAACTGATTTTAATTCACAAAAGTCTTGCTTGATTCTCGAATGTTCATCATCATTCTCCTCCATATGGAACAACGGTTTACAGTGTACACTATGTTTGGTAGTAGACATATTCTGTCCGAAATGTTGTAGTGATGATGGGGTCATTGCTTTATAAATTATAAACACATACTTAATACATTCTGGCAGTTTCATCTCCATATCATACTTGTTCAATCAAACGCATAGCTGCTGCAAGTGGGTGAGAAGGGGCAGTGTCTGTGACAACAGGTCCGCTTGTTCTATTTTCGTCATGCTCATGCTGGTTATATGCATTGTAGTTATTGTTTCATACAACCCAGGACAATCCTTAAATACTTCCAACTTAACACTTGACAAATCTGCACCCCGCATTAGCGGATCGGGGTATTTTACTATCGCCTCTCGCATCTGTTGAACGAGGTATTCAAGTAAGTAGACGCGCACTGCATGACCTAGCATTGTAAGTTGTATCAACAAATTCGACAGCCAATCTGACAAACAGGATCCTTTTTCTAAAATAATTAATTGAAGGGTCGGTGGTAACTTGTGATTGAAATCGATCAAGTAAGTCCCTTGTAAACGAATTTCTTTAAACGCGGGTAATGTGTTTTGTGTCAAAAATGTCAGTGAAACATCGTCAAAAGCCTGAAGCTGCAAGCTTCTTATACTTGTTCTACGCAACATTTCAAACTGCTCTTTATGGAATGTTAAGACGCGTAGTTCAATGTTTGACATGTCGCATGACACCATTTGTGTCTGTATATCAGACACATTTGTATTCGAACTATCATAAACATCAGTTCAACATTTTTTGAACATTCCGATTGCATTACGTAATCGTTTGAACTTGATGAATAGGTTTCATTACTCGATATCACGAAGCATTTCTCTACGTCCAAGCGCACATGATGTTTGATTGTAGACAGTTTGATTAAGACACCATTCCAATTAACACGTGCCCTCGTGTAAATTCATAAACTCAACGGGTTGTGGTATGTCATATTCAAATCGTGCCAAATAAGTTCCAAGTAAATTAATCTTCTTCAACATACGCAACTTTGTTTTCATAACAGCTTCCAATGTACAACTATCAACAGCGATAACGATCAGACTCCCTATAATTGTGTCAAGTAATAGTTCAAACAGTTCCTGACAGCCATTTTTCACTAATATCTCAATATTGGACAGGTCATTTTGCAATGCATCACACAGCTCAAACTTGACAGAATGATCTAATGAAGAGAGCGTGATCAACAAGCTGCACAGCCACTCAGATGAACATTCGCCTTTCTGGAGACTAAAACACTGCAATGACAAAGGCAGCTTGAGATCACACCGACCAGTATAAGTTCCCAACATATAAAGCTTAGTTAGCTAATTCAGCGTGTGAAGAATCTCGGATGCTAATGAGGCACAATTAGCCATCATCACTGATTCAGGCTAACGATCCCAATACTTGTATCACGTAATAGTTCAAACAGTTCCTCACTGTTATTTATCACTAATATCTCAACATTGGACAGGTCATGTGACAGTATTTGAGATCGAAAGTCCGATATATGTGTATGCGCTTCGTCTCCACGGATGTCTTCACTTAACTGCAATACGACATCCAACAGCTCACACCTGACAGGATGATCTAATGAAGAGAGCGTGATCAACAAGCTGCACAGCCACTCATATGAACATTCGCCTTCCTGGAGACTAATACATTGCAATGACGCAGGCAGTCTCAGATCACACCGACCAGTATAGGTTCCCAACAAATAAAGCTTAGTTAGCTTATTCAGCGTGTGAAGAATCTCGGATGCTAATGAGGCACAATTAGCCGTCTGTAGGGTTAGGATCCCAATACTAGTATCACGTAATAGTTCAAACAGTTCCGCTCTGCCATGGTTCATTAATAACTCAATGTTGGACAGGTCATGTGACAGTATTTGAGATCGCAAGTCCGATATATGTGTATGCGCTTCGTCTCCACGGATGTCTTCACTTAACTGCAATACAACATCCCACAGCTCACACTCGACAGGATGATCTAATGAAGAGAGCGTGATCAACAAGCTGCACAGCCACTCAGATGAACATTCGCCTTCCGGCAGACTTATACGCTGCAATGACGCAGGCAGCTTGAGATCACACCGACCAGTATAGGTGCCCCACAAATAAAGCTTAGTTAGCTTATTCAGCGTGTGAAGAATCTCGGATGCTAATGAGGCACAATAAGCCGTCCTCAGGTCTAGGATCCCAATACTTGTATTACGTAATAGTTCAAACAGTTCCTTACTGCCATGGTTCACTAATAACTCAATGTTTGACAGGTCATGTGACAGTATTTGAGATCGCAAGTCCGATATATGTGTATGCGCTTCGTCTCCACGGATGTCTTCACTTAACTGCAATACGACATCCAACAGCTCACACCTGACAGGATGATCTAATGAAGAGAGCGTGATCAACAAGCTGCACAGCCACTCAGATGAACATTCGCCTTCTTGGAGAATTATACACTGCAATGGCGCAGGCAGTCTCAGATCACATCTACCCGTATAGGTTCCCCGCAAATAAAGCTTAGTTAGCTTATTCAGCGTGTGAAGAATCTCGGATGCTAATGAGGCACAATAAGCCGTCCTCAGGGCTAGGATCCCAATACTAGTATCACGTAATAGTTCAAACAGTTCCGCACTGCCATGGTTCACTAATAACTCAATGTTTGACAGGTCATGTGACAGTATTTGAGATCGCAAGTCCGATATATGTGTATGCGCTTCGTCTCCACGGGCTTCTTCACTTGACTGCAACACAACATTCCACAGCTCACACATGACAGGATGATCTAATGAAGAGAGCGTGATCAACAAGCTGCACAGCCACTCAGATGAACATTCGCCTTCCGGCAGACTTATACACTGCAATGACGCAGGCAGCTTGAGATCACACCGACCAGTATAGGTGCCCCACAAATAAAGCTTAGTTAGCTTATTCAGCGTGTGAAGAATCTCGGATGCTAATGAGGCACAATTAGCCGAAATGAGGTTAAGGATCCCAATACTAGTATCACGTAATAGTTCAAACAGTTCCTTACTGCCATTTTTCACGATTATCTCAACATAAGACAGGTCATGTGACAGTATTTGAGATCGCAAGTCCGATATATGTGTATGCGCTTCGTCTCCACGGATGTCTTCACTTAACTGCAATACAACATCCCACAGCTCACACTTGACAGGATGATCTAATGAAGAGAGCGTAATCAACAAGCTGCACAGCCACTCAGATGAACATTCACCTTTCTGGAGACTAATACATTGCAATGACGCAGGCAGTCTCAGATCACACCGACCAGTATAGGTTCCCCTCAAATAAAGCTTAGTTAGCTTATTCAGCGTGTGAAGAATCTCGGATGCTAATGAGGCACAATTATCCGTAATGAGGTTAAGGATCCCTATACTAGTATCACGTAATAGTTCAAACAGTTCCGCACTGCCATGTTTCACGAATATCTCAACATTGGACAGGTCATGTGACAGTATTTGAGATCGAAAGTCCGATATATGTGTATGCGCTTCGTCTCCACGGATGTCTTCACTTAACTGCAATACAACATCCCACAGCTCACACTTGACAGGATGGTCTAATGAAGAGAGCGTGATCAACAAGCTGCGCAGCCATTCAGATGAACACTCGCCTTTCTGCAGACTTATACACTGTAACGACGCAGGCAGTCTTAGATCACATCTACCCGTATAGGTTCCCCTCAAATAAAGCTTAGTTAGCTTATTCAGCGTGTGAAGAATCTCGGATGCTAATGAGGCACTATTATCCGTAATGTGGTTAAGGATCCCAATACTAGTATCACGTAATAGTTCAAACAGTTCCTTACTGCCATGTTTCACGAATATCTCAACATTGGACAGGTCATGTGACAGTATTTGAGATCGCAAGTCCGATATATGTGTATGCGCTTCGTCTCCACGGATGTCTTCACTTAACTGCAATACAACATCCCACAGCTCACACTTGACAGGATGATCTAATGAAGAAAGCGTGATCAACAAGCTGCACAGCCACTCAGATGAACATTTGCCTTCCTGGAAACTAATACATTGCAATGACGCAGGCAGTCTCAGATCACACCGACCAGTATAGGTTCCCCACAAATAAAGCTTAGTTAGCTTATTCAGCGTGTGAAGAATCTCGGATGCTAATGAGGCACAATAAGCCGTCCTCAGGTCTAGGATCCCAATACTTGTATTACGTAATAGTTCAAACAGTTCCTTACTGCCATGGTTCACTAATAACTCAATGTTTGACAGGTCATGTGACAGTATTTGAGATCGCAAGTCCGATATATGTGTATGCGCTTCGTCTCCACGGTTGTCTTCACTTAACTGCAATACAACATCCCACAGCTCACACTTGACAGGATGATCTAATGAAGAGAGCGTAATCAACAAGCTGCACAGCCACTCAGATGAACATTCACCTTTCTGGAGACTAATACATTGCAATGACGCAGGCAGTCTCAGATCACACCGACCAGTATAGGTTCCCCACAAATAAAGCTTAGTTAGCTTATTCAGCGTGTGAAGAATCTCGGATGCTAATGAGGCACAATTATCCGTAATGAGGTTAAGGATCCCTATACTAGTATCACGTAATAGTTCAAACAGTTCCGCACTGCCATGCTTCACGAATATATCAACATTGGACAGGTCATGTGACAGTATTTGAGATCGCAAGTCCGATATATGTGTATGCGCATCGTCTCCACGGATGTCTTCACTTAACTGCAATACAACATCCCACAGCTCACACTTGACAGGATGGTCTAATGAAGAGAGCGTAATCAACAAGCTGCGCAGCCATTCAGATGAACACTCGCCTTTCGGCAGACTTATACACTGCAACGACGCAGGCAGTCTTAGATCACATCTACCCGTATAGGTTCCCCTCACATAAAGCTTAGTTAGCTTATTCAGCGTGTGAAGAATCTCGGATGCTAATGAGGCACTATTATCCGTAATGAGGTTAAGGATCCCAATACTAGTATCACGTAATAGTTCAAACAGTTCCGCACTGCCATGGTTCACTAATAACTCAATGTTGGACAGGTCATGTGACAGTATTTGAGATCGCAAGTCCGATATATGTGTATGCGCTTCGTCTCCACGGATGTCTTCACTTAACTGCAATACAACATCCCACAGCTCACACTTGACAGGATGGTCTAATGAAGAGAGCGTGATCAACAAGCTGCGCAGCCATTCAGATGAACACTCGCCTTTCAGCAGACTTATACACTGCAACGACGCAGGCAGTCTTAGATCACATCTACCCGTATAGGTTCCCCTCAAATAAAGCTTAGTTAGCTTATTCAGCGTGTGAAGAATCTCGGATGCTAATGAGGCACTATTATCCGTAATGAGGTTAAGGATCCCAATACTAGTATCACGTAATAGTTCAAACAGTTCCGCACTGCCATGGTTCACTAATAACTCAATGTTGGACAGGTCATGTGACAGTATTTGAGATCGCAAGTCCGATATATGTGTATGCGCTTCGTCTCCACGGATGTCTTCACTTAACTGCAATACAACATCCCACAGCTTACACTCGACAGGATGATCTAATGAAGAGAGCGTGATCAACAAGCTGCACAGCCACTCAGATGAACGTTCGCCTTCCTGAAGACTAATACATTGCAATGACGCAGGCAGTCTCAGATCACACCGACCAGTATAGGTTCCCCACAAATAAAGCTTAGTTAGCTTATTCAGCGTGTGAAGAATCTCGGATGCTAATGAGGCACAATAAGCCGTCCTCAGGTCTAGGATCCCAATACTTGTATTACGTAATAGTTCAAACAGTTCCTTACTGCCATGGTCCACTAATAACTCAATGTTTGACAGGTCATGTGACAGTATTTGAGATCGCAAGTCCGATATATGTGTATGCGCTTCGTCTCCACGGATGTCTTCACTTAACTGCAATACGACATCCAACAGCTCACACCTGACAGGATGATCTAATGAAGAGAGCGTGATCAACAAGCTGCACAGCCACTCAGATGAACATTCGCATTTCGACAAGACAATGTTTTGTATTGTTTCAGGAAGAGATATTTCTTGCAAAAAGCTTGTGTCTTCTATTCTCAAATATGTTAATTGAGACAGGGACGGCAGAACATAGGAGCATGATGATACGTCAAATTGTCCAATACAGTTCAGCTCCTGTATGCTCGTATGATGTAATGCTTTACTTATTTCCGGTGTCATTGTTATCTTAACACGTGTAAGACAATGTTTAGATTTGAGTATGACTGTCAATATTTCGCTAATTTGTAGACAATTATTTTCTACAACAAGTGACCGCACATCTGCACAGTTGTACAATAAAAGCAGTTTTAACGCATTTGAATCGGACTCAGAAAGATTCTGATTGAATATGAAGTCTCTACAATTCAAGCAAATTTCCTTTTCACCGCTGGCAGTTGCTTCTATGCATCCAGCAATGATCATGCGCTGGAACAAGACTGATAGTGCGAAGCAACGTGCGTCGTAATCAATGTTATCATTATTTGATTTTAAAACGTTCCTTCTTGTCCGATTATCGCCGTGAAATGCTAATAAATTTTCCTGATTATAATATCCCATAATGTACATGCTCAGTCCGTGGCCTATGGCTTTGATGAACTCGTCGTCAACCAGACAATTAATAAGAGTATTAGCTTTTTTACAGTCGAGTCCACATAGATAAATTATGGTCTGGCTCATCTCTAAAACATTATATTTAGATCCGGTTCGAAACTGTTTTATTAGGTCCTGCTTGGAATTTGCGAAATGATAGGCAGTCATAAATTCCTGTAAAGTCTCGTGTAAAAATGAAAACTGTGCATTCTGACTTGCTATATTGGAGCTGTATCTTTTCGTAAAAACACCAGCATGAAGACAAAATTTCAACTGCTTTTTTGACATGTGATTCAATACTCCCTGTTCGGTGAACACTGGGGATTTACTCGATGGAAACGTAAAATTAAATGCAACATTCGCAATTGCATCAAAAATATTGATCTGCCGCTGAATAAAACTTGTATTTGTTAAACACTGAAACGAATTTCCTTTTTGAAAATATCCCTTTTTCGCACGTGCATTTTTAAAAAGTGTGTCTAGTAAAATACAATTTATTTCACACAAGGAGCCACTCAATTCCGTCTTGTTCATCCAACAATTGACTAACAGAGTTTGCAGCCAGGGTGACTTCAACAAATTCCCAAATTGACGTTCGTTCACGTACTTCATGAATTCAGGGGTTGTCTTCACATTACCAGTTTGAAGACTGTTTATAATTTTATTTGCTAGTTCTTCTGTATCAATTATTCCTTCAACTTCTATTAATTTTTTTATTTCAGAATCTTTGATTCGCTCATCCGCCATTTTCCATGGCCGTGATGTAATAATGGACACACACTTTGAATGCCATTGTGCAAGTAACGGTATAACAAATCGATTTAAACGATCAACCCATTCATTAAGCCCATCCATAGAAACGATGTATGTCTCTCGTTCTAGGATATGTGATAAAAGCTTAACGGTCTCTTCACGTTTTACTTCACCAGGGTATATCATGTCGATAATTTGTGTTTTAATCATCTCTATAACCTCCCGTTGGTCCCTTGCATCTCGTAGTGATATTTGAAAGAGAAACCGGAATTCCTTCAATGTTTCGACATCACTAAATGTAGGCCTGTGATCAGGATTGTGCTCAGACACTGCATCACACCAGTCAAGAGCCAGTTTAGTGAGGAATGTAGTTTTCCCCATCCCCGGTTCTCCTTGAACAAATACACGGCTACTTAGCTTTTCGTCTATATAAAATAAGGCTTTGTATTGGTTAACCGGGTTTCCCGTTTTCTTTCTAGATCCATCTTTCTCTATAGTAACGTGGCTCAATTTCGGTTGCACAAAGACATCCGAGATGGGTTTGTCACGACCCTCACTTAGTGGTGAAACAGACACAGTGTTCTTCGTCGTCGTATAGAACTGTATCAACCGGTCGCGAAAATCTAAAATTATAAAATAACTTAAGAAACTTATGATACCATTTGTATAGGCACCTGAACAATTAAATGAAGTGAAGCGATTATATTTAATATATTTAAATAGTCTCTCTAATGGATTTGATAATTACATAATAGTTCGTATTTTTTAAATAAATATTTTGTTTATCAGTTATTTGGTGATTAATAGAAACAATGTTTATCTGCATCTTTAAGCGTCATAAAACACAGCATGAATAAGGCCTTGATTGTAATTTAACATGTTATTTGAATACGACACGTGGTATCTTATCTTAATAATGGCATCTACACATGCGAAAAATGTGGTGTCACAGACATACCAATTACCCCGGTAATACTTTTAATCCACGCTTGGAACATCGTCTCCCAATGAGGCAATGCTTTCGCGCCTCGATTGCATTTGTTTTGCAAGACCATTTATTTTGCTTAAATTTGACAAACCGTAATTAACGAAGAAAAACATCACTTCTTTTGTTCGAGTTTTAAGTGTTATTAAAATTCAAGCAGTAACTTTGTAATCATAATCAGTGAAATGTTTTCCTGGAAGGGTCGATAATGAAAAATTATAATGCGCTAATACACTGCAGCGTTACAAAAGACAAACCTTTGTGTTTACAAATAATTTAGCTGAAGCTTAAGCTTAAGTTTTCTTGATAAAGAATTATGTTTTACACACATCTTCCAAATCTTTTTAATCAGTTTTTTTTCACCTTTTTTCACTTTAAAACTAGAAGATTTAAACTCCACATCTTGATTTTTTTCCAGGTAACAATTACTGATTTGCTCGATTCGGCATCCAAAGAAATATTCACCTGATTACAGGCTAAAAATGTAATAAAATATGCATGAAATGCAAAGAAAATATCTTAAAATGGACAGACCCCAACTCGAAGCCAAAATAATGAAATGTTGTCATGGCATTTAATTCATATAACATGCTCTATACTTCAACCACAATACGTTTATTGCTTTATTGTTTATTTATTTTTGAGATTTTAGAAAATGATCTTTATTATTTAATCAAAAAGTAAACAACGGTATATTACGACAGATATCGTCAAAGTAATACGATAATACTATTTACCATCTTGCTTGTTTACAATTTAAAATTGTCTTTTGAGATATACATGTAATTTACATTATTTTTAAAACTGTCATAGAACCGATTCCATTAGTTTAAAGTTTTTTCGTATATTCTTATTAAATATTTTAATTAAAGTAAAGACTATGTAGAGCAATCCAGAGCTTTTCCTGAAATGGTAGGCGCCGGCGCATGGTAGAATATACGAACACCAATGAAAACTAAATCTCGTTTCTTCACGGCTTTTCTCGACAAATTTCGAACGCACAAATAAAGCTGTCGAATCTTGGAAATCCCTTTTTAAAGTAAACAATAATGAGAATGTTGTCAAACAATCAAGGCGATATAACCAAATGTCATAGCATTTAAGTGTTGATTAAATTCAGCTAATGTAGTGCGTTTTTTTCCCACGGTGCATACCATTTAGTAGAACACACCATTATTCAATATTTAGAACATACCATTCTTCGATATTTTAAGGGGTGTACGGACGGCTAATACGTCTAGCGCGTCGGATGCTGACAATTATTGGGGTCACGGAGTTTAAACATAAATGTTGACATATATGGTTTCTCTCTTGAAATAATTTTAATTATTATTATTTCGACTTCATATAACAATAGTATGCATCTCGTGAGACTGGACACAATCAAATTCCCAGGTAAATCAATTTATTTGAATTTCTGTAGATGATTTGTAATGTCCAGATAATGCCCTAATAACTTTTTACTTGCATTGTACAGTTGAGGGGTTACTGCGGTGGATAAATAACTTACCTATGGAAATTATTGAAAGTACTATATTAATACAATAAACGTTTAAAATTATGACAGTAATATTATGTTAAATATACCATTATTAGTTTTATAATGACCATATCAACTCGACAAGCAAATAATGTATTCCATTTATCTATTATGACCTGAAAAAAATGTGTTAACGTTTTTTTAATTGTCCTCTCTATAGTACTTCGGAATGCATAACCAAATATTAAAATAATAGTTGATATTGTGTTGTGGATATAGTTTCAACCTACCCGTGTTCCAAGTTTAATCCTTACTTTGCAATCTGACGGTTTAAAGATAACCATCACTCACCTGTTAGGGCATTTTGTTACTTCATGGCTTCAGGTTATTTGAATTAGCCACGGCTATTCGGTCTTTTCGTAATTAAGAAGGTGTCTCCCATTCGGGTAGGTATCAAGTGTATCCCGTGTCAAACGCGGTCCGTCTAACATGCGAATATGACTCATATCCGCGGATATGAACGAAAAGTGCGGATATGGACGAATACAGGCAATATCGACACTTTGTCTGCAATGTTTAATTAAAAAAAACAATATGGGTTTAATATGTAAGTATTGTCTCAAAATATAACAATTCAATAGACATTATCATTTTTCCAACTCTTAATTCATATCCGCGAACATGACGAAGTGCCAGAAGATAGTTTTAGGGCTACACACCACAAACAATATAACCATGCCGACACCACATTTGTTATGTTGTATAAGTTT
This sequence comes from Dreissena polymorpha, assembly GCF_020536995.1. Taxonomy (NCBI): domain Eukaryota; kingdom Metazoa; phylum Mollusca; class Bivalvia; order Myida; family Dreissenidae; genus Dreissena; species Dreissena polymorpha. The sequence goes on along the minus strand of NC_068364.1, from coordinate 48,339,365 downwards.
ACATAATGTTTATATTATATACTGAATTTATTATTATTCTTGATGTCGTCTCAAAACTTTAGTATTTAGATATACAATATGCTTTAGAAAATATTAAAATATTTTTGGGCCGATTATCGCCAGACCACAAGTAATTAATGATGTTACTTTTCCCTGATTATATTTTTATTTGAAATAAAAACGTTTATTTAAATATACTGAATGTTATGAATGCAGTAAATATTGTCTGAAATGTCACTGTTTCAAGTGGCAATTTTCATTTGAAAATAAATGATGATTTCAAATGCGCGAATATGAAAAATCGACGAATGTGGTTTATCCAATAAAAGATCTATATTTGTAGTGCTATAATAACTGTATGCAAGGTAAAAATATCTTATATTTGATTGTTACTATTTATTTTATGCTCTCCGGTGGTTTATTGAGAAATATAAGTGAATGAAAACTGATAATTTCAATGTTTCAAACAGCGAAAATTAACTGTGAAAAATATCGATAATTTTCACTTTTTACTGTGTAATGACGACATTTTTTGACGAAATAACGTCATTATCCCACCAAAAATCTTTAGTTTAACTCTTAAACAATATGCCCCGATTTTCGTAATTCCGTCTTGACAGAGTTGTCGTTCGTGCGGGTAGGTATACCTACTTCCGGTGTTAAGGAATACAATGGGGAAATACTACTGTTCCATCGTCAAATGCCTTAATTGTAGCGGTATAATAGGTTCATTTTCAACAAAAGTAACATTACATAAATTGCCTAAAGACTCATTACAAGAAAAGCTTGGATGACAGCAATTAGCCGAAAAAAATGATTTCTAACGGCGTATACTCAAATCTGTTCCGACCACTTTCGAGACGGAATCGGTCCAAACTCTGTTGACCGAAACAAAATTCCTACTGAAACTTTACCTCAGCGCAAAGTAGTAACAAAACATGAAAGAAAGCAGTGTATATTAAGACAGCCACTCCCAGAAAATATCCTTGTCACCTCTGCCCTACATTTCCATTCGTAAGTACCAGGCAGGTCGCATGTTTTGTAGTCATAATCCAAATTGTCCACATCATGTTTATACAACCATTATAGTTGCACTGTTATTAAAAAGCAATGCATGTCCCGCTAAAATATTAATATTATGTTTTATACTATAATATTTAGTAAAAAACAAATATAAGATATTTTACCTTGCATATTTAAAGTGGCCTTTTCACAGATTTTGGCATGTTTTGAAGTTTGTCATTAAATACTTTATATTGACAAATGTGAACATTAAATTTAAAAAGCTCCAGTAAAAAATCAAAAATAAAATTTAAAAAAGGAAAAAAAAATTGCCCTCAGCAGGGCTCGAACCAGTGACCCCCGGAATCCTAAAGTAAAAACGCATTAGCCAACTGAGCTATCCTACCAAGCATACATAAGGTGTGTATTTTATACCTTATATAAGCAATCATCGTAGTTTCACAAATTTAAACGACAACAACAGAACTCTCCAAATAATTCAATCGTTTCGCGTTGCAACGCTTTATAATTTTTAGGTTTTTAAATCGTCAAAAGATGCATATAATGGCTATATTAGAGCATGGAAAATGTTCAGTAATACTGTTTCCTCACAAATATCATCACTAAACCGAAAATTTGCGAATCTGAAACAACTTTTTTCAATTTTGTCAATTTACCAAACCGTGAAAAGATCCCTTTAATACATATTGTGTATTATTTATTGAACATTGACATGAACAATGCAGAAAAAGTGTCGATATTGCTTATATTCGTCCATATCCGCACTTTTCGGTCTTATCCGCGGATATGAGTCATATACGCATTTTAGACGGACCGCTTTTTACTCGGGATACTCGTGATACCTACCCGAATGGGAGACAACTTCTTAATTACGAAAATCCCGAATTAATCAAGGGCGCCACCTATTTTTTGAAATGCATAATTATACGAGCAAATGATTCTTCCTATGTGGCGCTTAGGACCTATAGTTTTGAAAATACACGGATTATTCTAAATAGAGAGTGTTTTTTTTTCGACATATTACGCATTTGTTTATAATAGTAATTTGTTAATAATTTGTTTCTTAGTTTATACATAGTTAAATTCAGCTCAGTTCAACCCATCCGCAAACGTACATACACTTACAAACCATTTGGAAACATGAGGACCTGTTTGAGTTGTGACATGGTGGATTTTTTAAAAAGCTAATCGATATGTGTTTGAGTTGTGACATGGTGGATTTTTTAAAAAGCTAATCGATTTGTTTTGTTTGTAGGTTCATTCAATTGAATCGCTAACGACATCAAACGATAGCTTTCAACATATAAAAGTTACTGCATTCACAGAGGGATTGGCTTATTAACAATCTAAGACATAACTTTGCATTTTTCCAAACGAGATAGGGACTTGCAAAGGAGGTAGCGCCAATGCAACATATTTGATTTAACAATCGTATCAGAATAATATAATCACATGACTTATTGTTGATATATACGTTTTCCTTTTTGACATATTGTTTTCAATGTAAATACGTTAACATAAATATATAGATAACATACACACGTTCTATAAATAAAACAGGATGTAAATATGTTATTATATTAGGAACCAACTCAGTTAAGAAGTCAGCAACATAAATACAACAGATTGTACACTATATACCGAAAATATGTGATACCCAATAACTTCATCAGCTAAAAACCCAACATACTCAAATCAATTAATTACAACAGTGTTGTTCATACACTAAGGTAATTCACGATAAAATAGTTTACTACTGCTTGAAAGAATGAGTTTTGTCCCCTGATCCAAATGCTTAACTAAAAAATAAATAACACGAGTTAACAAATCTCTATAAGTCTAAAATGTGTCGTTTTTATCCACTAACATCTCAAAACAATAAAGGTAAGTCGGTCTGTATTCATTACCTGTTTTATAATACTTTTCAATAAAAATAGTATATTCAATGACATATATCTTAAAGATCTGTTAACAGCACATTTTTTTGGTATTTAGACTTATGATACTTTTCGTTTCGATTTGATATCATTACGTACTAATTAAGACGAAAAAATATTGAAAAATAAACCTGAAATACCACACAAAAAGGCACCGAAAATTAGGATAAGTCCTGTTAGTGGAAACCAACAACTTTGTATTAAACGCCTTGCGTAGTTGGTAGAAAACAATTAAAACGACAAGCAATATTGCAAAGCAATATTGAAGCATGAAGTTCAAACTCCGATATATAAACAAAACCTTATTCAAGCATTTGACCATACATATCGTATGTACAAGTTGCTAGTTTCTATTATACGGATCATGTTAGCCCTATTAAACTTTGATATACTTTCACTTATATTGATAATTTGATTATGGTAATGATTGATCACATAAAATTTACAATTTACTGGGCCTTTAAAAGTTGGCACTTTATGGGTCACCTTGTTCAACACGTTGCGTGTTGATAACGTATTCACGAAGTAATATTGCGCAGTAATTGTTGGAAGAAATCATTACAAATGTATTATTTACAGGGGGCTGGTTAAGGTTGTATATACGGAGGCGGATCACGCATAGATGCATACGCCCGTTCAGTGTAACATCTGTGTAGTGTTAATTATTTTTCGGCGTCAGCTGAATACGCCAGCTTTTCACCTTAGCCTGACCTTTGTTAGCGTCCAATAGAATTCAAATAAAACTTCCCGCGGCCAAGTACAGATGAATACACTTCATTGACTGCATTGGCTGATTTGATAATACCACTAGAACATTGGAAACATGTCCGCGTCTTTGTAACACTGTTTTACTGCGTGTTCAGCATGAAACAGTTTTATCTCTAATAAAAAGGCTTTATAGATAGAACAGTTTTACACTCAATCTCGACATCAATACAGTTTGTGCGTACATCTTTTATTTTCAGAGGATTTTCAGCGCGAGAACGTTGTGTACTTAAAGGCCATGTTCTCATATTTAGTACTGACTTCCATATTCCTGTCAACATGTTATATGTAAAAGTATAAAGAGCAGTGGAAGCGATGCCTCACTTTAATGTGTTGCATTTCAACCCGCGAGGTATAAGGGGTCAGTTCGCGGTTAGTGTGTTTGATTGTCAGAGTTTATATACAGGTCAGACCTTCTGTGCTGTTCGGAGTTCGCGGTCAGTTATATAATAGTTATATAATAAAGACGCTATAGCGTGAACTAGGTGAACCAGAATTTTCTTTACCACCAGAAAGATGTGAAATGAAGATATCCAGCGATATTATTTTATGGCATGTCAATAATAGATTCTTAATGTGTTTTCAACAATAACATGATAAATATTATTTTTAATTAATTAACAAGAATTATTCCATCATATTTACTAATGTATTATTGCAGCATATTGACTAATGTATTAAGTATGAGCGCGATGATTCTCGATACTGTTAATAATCGAATCAAATACACGTAGCAATTCCCGATAAACCACTCAAACAAGTTTGTTCGAAGAACGCGCGTATACATATTTAAAATATGTACGGAGACTTCGCGTGTGGCCGGTTGACTTTGGTTTTCTTTTTTGTATCTATAGGTTTATGACCAGCAATATGTAATAATGTAAAATAAGCCGCGAAAACTCCGCGTAACATCCCGTACTGCGTTTGATGCAGCTAAAAACTGCACAGAAAAAGATATTAGCTATCCTTGATCTCATTCATTTAAATCTTTACCTTCCATAAACTCCAACCACAATCAACGCCGTATATCTTTTTTAAAGATATTTCTTGTTGAATCTAATACAGATAAGCCTTTGAACACTTCAAGGCTTTATTAGAAAAATTAATTGTTCTGATAAAATATGTGTCAAAACGCGCACGACTCAGATTATATATTTGACAATTAAAGTATTCAATTAACAAATATATGTCCTGGGAACATAATACATGAACGAAATAACCCCGATATCAAATATGTTACTTTATTATAGCTTAACATGCGCATTGTTGCCACTTCATGTTTTTTTAAAAAGAGATTTGCTTCTCACACAGGAAAAAACATTGATTTGCTTTTAAAAACTTCACCAAGTCACAAATTATAACATTATATATGTCTTTACGTTTCAAATGGGCTATGAAACGTATGTTTCTGTACATTTTTGGATGAACTATTGTTCGCTGAATCGCATCACATTCACCGATTTAAACGATTTAAAAAATAATTCGAAATAAGTTGAAATAATATAAAATCTAATCAAAATGTAGAATGCTCAATGTATTTTTAAAACGTCTGGTCCTTAGCGGTGGTGGTCGTGTTTAACGGCCGTCTTTATACTTGAGTGCAAATCTATGTGAATGTATTGTTTAAAATCGTTAGAATTAATTGGGCCGCCGCATTCAACTTCTTTTTGAGAAACGGCAATTTATATAATACATAAAAATACAAATTATTGGGAAAACGTCAACGGTGCCAGCGGCTACGGTACCGACGCTTTTGAACGGTATATTTAAAAAGATAGACATCGTATTATTGTCAAGTTGTCGTCGTCATCGAACTATCTTGTCATATTCGAGGAACTATGGTGTTTTCGTCGCAAAACACCGTGTCATTGTCATCAAACAATCGTATTCTCGTCATCAAGCTATCATTTGTCGTAAAACCATCGTGTCATTGTCATTCAACAATCGTATTTTCGTCATCAAGCCATCATTTGTCGTAAAACCATCGTGTCATTGTCACTCAACAATCATATTATATTTTCGTCATCAAGCCATCATTTGTCGTTAAACCATGTTGTCATTGTCACCTAACAATCGTGTTCTCGTCATCAAGCCATCATTTGTCGTAAAACCATCGTGTCATTGTCAACCAATAATCATGGGCTCGTCATCAAACCATCATTTGTCGTAAAATAATTATTTCATTGTCACCCAACAATGGTGTTCTTGTCATGAAGTCACATTTGTCGTAAAACCATCGTGTCATTATAATCCAATACTCGTTTTCTCATCTTCAAACCTTCACTCGTCGTAAATATATCGTGTCATTGTCACCCAACAATCGTGTTCTCTTATCAAGCCATCATTGTATCGTCAACAAAGCATTTCGTAATCATGATCAATCTTTTGTGTCATATAAATCGAGCCATCTTGTGATCTTGTGATTTAAACATCGAACCATCATGTTATTGCCATCTTACACTCATATCATTGGCATAGAGTCATCGTCATCAAATATTCGTGAAACCTAACCAACTTGTCATCGGATATTGATATAATCGTTAATAATCCAATCACATTAAACGTCCGAACCTCATTTAACCGTCATTTTCGCCAAACCATCGTGTAATCGGTCTGTCACCATCCTGACATCATCATCAAACGATAACATCAAAGCTGAAAGTGCGCGTAATCCTAAACGAACCATCTTGTCATCGACATTGAACCATCGGAAACGAACAATAATGTCATCAGCATCGAACCATCTTGTCATGTTTATCGAACTATAGTATCATCACCATCACCATCGAATTATCGTGTCATCATCACTAAAATTAGTGAAACGTGCATCTAATCAACGTGTAAATAACACACCGTCATTTGTAGCGTGCCATCAAACATCCGTTTCACCTAAGCCTCCTTTCATCGTCATCAAATGTTCGTGTTATAGTTAAATAACCAGATTATTTACGCCATTGTCCCAACCAACTCGACATGGTGTCACAGCCATTGCGTCATCGTCGCCGCGAAACGTATACGTCGCGCGAAACGTAATACTGGCACATACATTTTTTAGCTTAAGAGTATTTAATTACACATATTGCATGTCCGCATTTAACAATAACAAATGTTCTTGCTTGATTTGGACTACCTTGATTCTCCATTTAAATTTCCCATTTTTAGATCATATTTATATGTATATATATATATATATATATATATATATATATATATATATATATATATATATATATATATATATATATATATATATATATATATTACCTTTATGTATATAACCTTCTTTCATATGACCATTGCTCACTTGCTTAAAGTGATGTGTACTTTCTTTCTTATATGATACTTAGTGTATAGTTTCACCACTGCTTAACATGTCATTCCAGTTACATCATAAACTAACGTATACCTTTTAAAACGTTGATAACATGAAGAGACTGATGGCTATACAAAAGCACTGCATTATGGGAAGTATGTGTGTAAATATGTTCCAATATGAAATATAAAATGTTGAATTGAAATTTTCGGTCGATTTTGAAATAGGCGGTTATCCGAGGTGTAATTCCGGAACATCAAGACTCATGGACTGGGCGTCGTCTATTAACCCCCCCCCCCCCCTTCGCCCCCCCGCTCACCCGTAAGCTTTCTATTGCGAAGGCTATACCGGCGATTACGGTGAAGTTTAAATTGTGAACAGTGTTAAGAAGACAGCTTGAGATGCTGCGAACGTGTTTTTTTAATTAGTTTAAATGTATCAAAGTTCAACAGTTATATTGATTTTATTTTATTAAAATAAAATCGTTCAAAACATAAAGACTTTTTTCTGTTTTGCTACTTCTTTTTTACTCGTTAAAAGTCTTTTTGGTTACGATTCACGATTTTTGTTTTTTTATGTTGTCTCGAAAATATATTTCTTCCGGTTCATTTTTTAAACAATTTATAAACAAAAATCTATTTTGACGTCGTAATATATTAAACTGCGCATATCAGCGATACAATCTTTTATGGAATTATATAAAACATGTTTTTATTTAAGATTTATACTTTGTAAATAATAAACCGAACAAAACGGATATCTCACGACTTCAGTTACGGTATTTACCGACATTAGCCGATGTCAACCGATCTTACAAAACAACGCGGGAAATGATTACAGTTGTACTACCTTAATATGATACTTAAGTTAAATGAATATGTTTAGATAATGGAGGAAAGTATGTTCAAATAAGTCATTTCATTTGAATTATTGTGTATATTGAATTATTTACAGAATTTTGGGACAACCATCGTATGATGAAATCTGTACTATTTTTATGGGGCACAAAGCAGGCATTTTTATGTAAATTTGCACTTTTTTGGCATTTATATGTTCCTAACGCATTTCACAATTTGAATTGTTCACAGCGGGGTAAATGTATGTATATTAAATGTATGCGTGATTACCTTTGCATTGTGATTGGTAATTCCCTTCTTCAATCTTTGTCTTGGAATCTTGAATTTTTCTTTTTGCAACGTCAACAAGAGCAGAAAGTTCTTCTCTGCCGTCCAGTACGCTCGATTCAATGTCCTGTTTCCCTTTAATTGTGTATGCTTTCACTTCTCGCACACCTGCTTCAGTATTTGCATTAAGGATGTCACTTCCGTCCAGTACGGTCGATTCAATGTCCTTTTTCCCTTTTATTGTGTGTGCTATCACTTCTCGCACACCTGCTTCAGTATTTGCATTGAGGACGTCATTTCCGTCCAGTACGGTCGATTCAATGTCCTCTTTCCCTTTTATTGTGTGTGCTATCACTTCCCTCACACACGCCTCAGTATTTGCATTTAAAACGTCACTTCCGTCCAGTACGGTCGATTCAATGTCCTCTTTCCCTTTTATTATGTGTGCTATCACTTCGCGCACACCTGCTTCAGTATTTGCATTAAGAACGTCACTTCCGTCCATGACGGTCGATTTCATGATTGAGGATGCTGATGTAGATGCTTTCACTCCTTGAATTGAGGATGCTGATATAGTTGCTTTCGCTACTTGACTTGAGGATGATGCTGTAGTTGCTTCCACTCCTTGACTTGAGGTTGGATATTTAGTTGGTTTCGCACCTCTACTTGAAAAAGTTCCTTTCGCCTTTTGACCGGAGGATAGAGTTTTAGTTCCTATCGCTCCTTGACGTGAGAATAGAGTTGTTGTTTCTTTCGCTTCTCGTGCTGCTGATAGATTTTTAGTTCCTTTCGCTCCTCGTGCTACTGATGAAGCTGTTGTTCCTTTCGCTCCTCGTGCTAGTGATAAAGTTGTAGTTCCTTTCGCTCCTCGTGTTGGTGATAAAGTTGTAGTTCCTTTCGCTCCTCGTGCTGGTGATAAAGTTGTAGTTCCTTTCGCTCCTCGTCCTGGTGATAAAGCTGTAAATCCTTTCGCAGTTTGTGCTGGTGATAAAGCTGTAGATCCTTTCGCAGTTTGTGCTGGTGATAAAGCTGTAGTTTCTTTCGCTCCTCGTGCTGGTGATAAAGTTGTAGTTCCTATTGCTCCTCGTGCTGGTGATAAAGTTGTAGTTCCTTTCGCTCCTCGTGGTGGTAATGCAGTTTGAGTTCCTTTTGTTTTTATCGCTCCTCGTGCTGGTGATAAAGTTGTAGTTCCTTTCGCTCCTCGTGGTGGTAATGCAGTTTGAGTTCCTTTTGTTTTTATCGCTCCTCGTGCTGGTGATAAAGTTGTAGTTCCTTTCGCTCCTCGTGCTTCTGATGAAGCTGTCTTTTCTTTCGCGTCTCGATCTGAGGATGCTATATTTGATATTGCTCCTGGACATGAGGGAAAAGTTGTAGTTGTTTTCGCTACACAACCTAAGGATGAAGCTGGGGTGGTTCGTTTCGCTCCTCGAGCGGAGGAAGAAGCTGTAGTTCCCCTCGCACCTCGAGCTGCTTTTGGTATGTTTTCCTCCATACTAAACAAATAAAAACTATCATGGTAAAAGAAATGCTTATATGTTTTTGTTAAATGTTATTTGAAAACAAAACTTGAAACAACACAATCGTTACCATGGTTAAAAATAACAAAGAATACACATAAAATATTATGCGATACCTAAGGTATCTCGATATTTTGAATTCTAATTAATAAATGTGTGTATGGTTTTAATAAATCCATACACAAGTTGCTGATTAAATACACGTGGCTTATATGAAACACAACATGAAACACATTGATTGGAACATATATATTATTCATGATAGTATCCACATGCATATCATGTGGACGAGATCGAGTGCGCTGTTACGAATGCATAATTCAAGTGTAATGAATCGCGTTTGATCGCTTATAATTTCACAAATCTATTTCTATACTTTATTATACAGTTAGTACTGAAAGCATGAATTGTATAGTAATGGAGCGAAAAATTTTACTTCAAAAAGCTTCTGTTTTTGAATCCCAAGGAAAGAAAATTGTTTCGTCCTATTTTAATGATTATAAATTATTCTAAAAATTACTTCGGCCAGTAACAAGAATAATGTTCTTTAATCTGAATTTTTTTGAAAATGTATCTTACATTTTTGTTCGATAATTAGAGTTGTGGAATGAATATGCATGTAATACTCATCTTATTCACCATTCATAACTACGATCACAATGAGCACATTTGAAATATTAATTATAAACTTGTTGTAGTTCTGTAAACTATTATAAACTTGTCTGTAGATGTTTGAGTGATTGATGTGTGTTGTTTTATCAAAAGAACAATGACAATACCTTAGAGCCTTAATCCCTGGTGGAGGTGAAAGTACTACTACTATTTTGATAAGATTTTTTGTTACATGTCAAAGTGAAGGTATTGTTGATAATACAGACGTTTCTGTAAATAACTTTATTAATGCTTCACCGGTAAAGGTTATACAATAGTCAATGAAAGGTTTTTACCAAAGAATCAGAACAGAAAAAAACTATTGGTACAGAATACACATGACTACAAAGGATCACTAACTGGAACTGGCGACTTAAAAACTTCAAACTCGGAAACGTCGCCAGTTATGGTCAACTTATGGACAACAGTGGAAAATACCCTTACCTACCGTAACTTCAAGTTATAACTCTAATTAAGGTTTGCGTCGTGGTCACATCAGGCAATCAGGCGTTCAATGAAAAATTGGAGCGTTAGCAAAGATAACACAACCAATAATAAATGCAAAAGTGCAGGTTTTTTTTTTTTTTTTTTTTTGGGGAGGGGGGTTGGTAAAGTTTAATATGATCTTTTTAATAGACTCTTTTGCAGAACAAAACCCTCAAACTTTGTGTATATGTCGGCGTTTCATGGATTTATAATTGTGGTAAATTTTACAGAAGTGTATTTATCAAACTGTTATTGCAGTATTAAACATGAGCATTAAAAAATAACACTTGGTGTTCCGTATGTCGCGTTATATTATAATAGCGAACCATACAAGTTCAAAGTGAACTTACTCAGCTTCACCTAAAAATACTGTTACACAATTTGTGACGTAAACCACGTGTTTATTGGAGAAGTATTATCACTAGTATACTAGTATATAACAATAGTAAATATGCGATAAGGCGAATTCCTCCGTCGAAATGCCTTGATTGTTATCGTGAGTTTTAAAACAAAACTTTGGATTGTTTATGTATGATGCTGATGATGCTAACCCTTAACTACTTTTCGAGATATATTGCAATGATTGAGCTGTCGTTCGCCATTTCAGCCAAGTGCAAAAATATCGAAAATTTGGCTAAAACAATTATTATTTGCCAAGATGCTAATATCAAAGTTTGTAGTAGACGTCCACCATTTCAATCCGTTTGGTTTTATTCTTGTTTCTTTACAATCGTTAGCACTTTAAAGTAGGCGTAAACCAGTCTCAAATAGAATATGAGAACTTACGTTAAGTTAATTGTAATTGAAATTAACATGATAGCTCGGCCAATCAATAATGGGCTCACTTGAAGCTGGTGTTAATTAAACGCTTGAATAGGTAAAGCTATTGGGTAATTAGGCGGGGCAGACACAATTTTAATTGGGAAAGAAGTCGGCCCATTCATTTGCGTTCACTGTATACCTTGAATACACAGTTAGTATTGCCGTCTGTATTCCACATTTATTTCCGCTTAAAATAGTTGTTTTCCAAAGAGAAAAAAGCGCGTGGAAATAAATGAATTAATTAACAGATGATTATTTCAAATTTCCGAAGCAAACTAACAATGGCGTTGTTCAATCAAATGAATATGTGAAATACCGGCGAGGTTTAGTTTGCGGTTTAATTAAAGTTAAATTGCAGTTTTGTTTAAGTTACACATAGGAAGAGTAATTCATCTAGTTAACTTTACCAATGACACTAACCTGTATGTCTTTCACGTAGTTAAATTCTTTTCTCTAAGTTTAAAACAATCATCGGGCAAAACAGAAATCAAGAAAGACACTTACACAGAGTATGTCAATAGTCATTGGCAGTTAGTATTACTTGGCTGTGCCTTTACAGTGAAAGACAATTAAAGAAAATTAATGTACTGTCCCATACGCATAAAGGTTCTTAATTAAAAATTTAAACATACTTGGTTGCAGTACATTGAAAAATGACTCATTAACGAAACATGCTATTTCTAATGGTTAAAGTTTAGAAATGAAGATAAGCAAAATGTGTAATGTTGTGAAGTAGTTTTATGAATATAGCAATCGACAGAAAGGTCAATGAAATGTGATAATATGTAACATGCCATTTATCTATGTTTTTACAAAATATGTTCCGTGTGCTATGCCTGTAGTGATGTGTAATATTGATGTACCCCAGTATTCTTTATATGTGTACATTTTTAATTACAGTAAACATCACAGTTATTTTCGACAATAATGTCACCTACTGTTTTATTATGCATTATGAACGATTTTGATCATAAACATTTTTTTTATCGCCATAGAAACACTTGCCTCGCGTTTATTATATTTCTCACGGTTTAAGGTTCGAATCCTAATCCTTTAAAGTTATTATATGTAATTTCATTTATGAAGCCATGTCCGTGGTTTGGTTCTACACGGAATGTCATTGTTTACACATATGCTATAATCGTCTGTGTGCATATTTTTGGTCGACCATAGGCCGTTAAACTCGATCGACCCGGTCGACCAACGCAATCGTTCTATGAGCTATAAATAGACCGTGAAGTTCCAGAGCGGGAGGGGCTTAAATTTCAAAAGTTGGAATACACGCTTGTTGGATTTATCTATTCTACGTATGTAAACGGATTAGTTTAACTTTAAGTAACATCATTCTGTCTTTTTGGAGATAATTTTAAACTTTAAATAGCTTTTAAAGTGTTCGTTGCCGACTGCCCTCCCGACAAATTCCGCGAGTTTAAATCAAACGCGCTTTTGTAACTTGGAATACGACGACACAAGTGTTACTGTGGCTTTTGTGTTTATCCTGTGAGCAAAATATGTTTATTGCCTAAAAGTGGTTATGTCAAGAGTTAGAATTATTAAATGATTTAATCAAATAACTGAGTTGCTGTGTCTGTTTCCCCCATACATAAGAGGAGCGCAACATATTACAATTAATGTTGTGATTCCTTGTATTACATAAATGATGGTTTAACTTTGTCATGTACCATAATCATGATTTTATCCTACAAATAAATGATTTTATAGAACAAATACGACTCATAAAAAAGATAAGGTTTTCTCCACGGTTATGTTTAGATCAGGTTTCTTCCACACTTATTTTAAGAACATTACGTAGGGACTAGTGTTTTTTGGCCTTTCACCCCTGATTGCGTCATTTAGGTCATTGGGTACGCAGTCGTTTAACGAGTTTACGAGTGTGTGTGTTTACGATGGATTATTATAATATTATGAATGTGAAAAACACAGTGTTTGGATATAAAACTGGAATGAAACTGGTGAGACTGCATTTTCGATTTAGTTAAAATGTCGAATGTACTCGAATAACGCGATGTTTTGTTATTGATGGATTAAATTTTAGAAAAGTGTCAGTGAATTGTTCTTTCACTTTTCAAAGGAAATCGATGTCGAATTAAAATGGTGATTTCTTTGATGGTTAAGTCGTTCCTTTCTCAGTCGATCAAAGAATGTATATCCACAAAAAATTGCCTGCTTACATCCAGTGCTTTAAAATAGAAAAGATAGATGGCGATGAAGAAATTTGTGTAGAATTTTAACTCGTCATGGAAGCAACATATTTTGGTGGCAGCGATGCGGTCGGTTTATACATTCGCCGATCGAGTGATACGAACCGACGTCAACGACAAGCATGGACGGGAACAGCACGGACGACGAGGTTACATTTAGGGAAGTCGACGGCACGCGGACCAGGTTAGATGTCGCTGAGGTAGAGGCAACCGATCCCGACGAGCGCCGGACGGAACGACAGGTCGCCAGCGAGGGCAACACAACCGACGGCGCTGACCTGACGGCACTCGCAGGTGCTCTACGCGACGTGGTTTCTAAGCTAGACAGCGTGCAGAGGACGATCGGAACCATCGGTCGACCGAGGTCACATTCACCAGGACACGTTGAGTCACAACCACAACCGCGGTGGAGTCCAGCGTAGCCCGTTCGAGCATCAATGACGAGCGGTTTTCGCCGAGACGTTAATAACTCGCATTTCGCCGACGAGAGAAATAACGATCGAAGTTCGGATCCTTATTTCGAGAGACGCCAGTGTGAACGCGGATACGACAGACGTTCCAGTGAGCGGCCCATGCGAGCAGAACCGAAGTTTCCGCCATTCAATGGCACCGAAAATTGGGCCGTATGGATCGCTAAATTCGAAGCCATTGCAGACAGATACCACTGGGGCCCGGACGAGAAGCTCGACAACATTCTACCCAAATTGGAAGGCCTCGCTGGTGAATTTGCATTTACACAACTTCCACCCCATGTGATTTATAACTACGACCTTCTTGTTGCTGAGATGACGAATCGCTTTAGAATGATCGAAACAGCCCAATCGTATGCTGCCCGGCTAAACCGACGCGTACAAAGACAAGGTGAGACGACGGAGGAATTTGCCGCCGATCTGAAATGCCTGTACGACAAGGCGCATCGGAACCGTGACAAACAGACGCGTGACGAGGACCTCGTAAGACGGTTCTTTGACGGGCTGCTCGACCAGGACGCCCGATTTGCGGTCGAATTTAATAAAGCCCAGAGTAATATCGACGAGGCCGTGTTTCACGTGGTTAACTGGAAACAGATGAGGAACTGCGCGCGTGTCGACCGGAACCGCTATACCGTCCGCCGAACCGCTGACGAAGCTGCGACGGTACACGTTATAGATGAATTGCGTGGAACCGGAAGTTATCGGCGGCAAGAGCGCGCCCCCAGCAACACTACGGTGAATGCGCATCAGACACCGGATGTTGATGCGGAAATCCAGCGCCTTCAGCGGAGAATTAAATGGTAAGAGACGAGGAAACGTGGCTGGCTACTTGCCACTAAAAGTCGGAAAGGAGAGTGCTACAGCTGCCACAAGGTGGGTCATTTTGCTCGGGATTGCCCAAAACGGACGGTGACGGACAGAAGTGCCGAGGAACGCGGAACGGAGGCAGGCAATGAGCCTTTAAACTTTCAGGGACCTGCTCTCGAGGCCAGAGGGAGGTCCGCGTAGATGTTTATCACGATGACGACGGCCATGACTTTTAAACGGGGAAAACTGCCAAGAACTCGAGTGAAGGCATATATATCCGGGGTAAGGTGCAAGATGTTCCGGTTGTTTTTATGGCAGACACGGGGGCCACGAAGACCATTCTTTCCGACCGAGTGTACCAGCAGATGGATCCATCGAACAGACCAATGTTGAGCGAGTCAACGATGCTTCAGGGTGCCGGGGGTACCCCGATTAAGGTGCGAGGAAAGGGACGGTTCTCCATAACTATGGGGTCTGTAGTGATGGAAAGGGAGCTGGTGGTCGCAGACGTTACAGATAATGTTCTTCTCGGGTGTGACTTGTTTAACGGCGAAAAGGGTCATACAGACACGTGGCTTAGTAAAAATGTGATTTTACTGAATGGTGTTAGGACTCCGTGGGTGAGTACTGGGGAGGTTGGCGAATTTCGTAAGGTCGTGGTTGCGAAAGATACGTGCGTCCCTGGCAAGTCTGAGGCGTTAGTGGACGTGTACATAGAACGCAGCGAGGCGGATGACCAGGACACGTTCCGCGACTACGTAGTGGAGGCGGCCCCAAAGTTCCTAGAGCGATATTCTCTTCTCGTGGCTTCGACTCTAGTAGACGCTAATGCAGCCACCACATGTAGGATTCGGATATTAAATCCGATGCCTGATGACGTGACGCTGAGACAGGAAACTGAAGTTGGTAAAGCTGAGCGTGCGGACCGCATCGTAAGCGTGATAGCCAGAGCCGAGTGTCCTAACAGTGAAAATAGCACAACAGTCCGGCGGATACGACTCGTAAACGATACCTCCGTCGACGCCAATACCGGCTCGCTTCCTAGGGCCAACGCCGCAGATGTTCCAGGACACCTTAAGGACTTGTACGAAAAGTCTACCTCAGGGCGGAGTGCAGAAGAGTCCGAGATCATTGCTGGCGTTCTTGCTAAATTTCTGGTACATTTTCGCGTGACGACTGGGACCTGGGGCTAACGCTTCTTCTAGAGCACAGCATTAACACCGGCGACGCCGCCCCAATTAAGCAGCGACCACGTAGAGTACCCATGGCTTATACTGATGATGAAAGGAAGGCAATCGACGAACTTCTTCAGATGGGCGTTATAAGAAAGAGTACGTCGCCATGGGCGTCCCCAATAGTTCTTGTCAGGAAAAAGTCAGGCGCGGTTCGTCACTGTGTCGACTACCGGAAGTTGAACGAATTGGTCAAACCCGACGGGTTTCCGCTTCCGAAGATTCAAGACTGCCTAGACGCCGTGGCTGGTTCGAACTTGTTCAGCATGCTCGACTTAACAAGCGGATACTTCCAGGTACCACTCAGACCGGAAGACGTTCCCAAGAGTGCGTTCGTGTGTAAATACGGACAATACGAGATGCTCCGACTACCCTTCGGATTGAACTCGGCCTGTGCAACCTTCCAGCGGCTAATGGAGCTCGCCTTGCAAGGGCTGCAGTGGACCACATGCCTGGTCTATATTGATGACGTCATCGTACACGCTCCGTCGTTCAATGTACACATGCATCGTTTAATAGAGGTTCTTCAACGCCTATCTGATGCAGGACTGAAACTGAAACCAGAAAAATGCCGTCTACTCCAACTGGAAGTTGTGTTCCTGGGTCATGTCGTGTCAGGCGACGGGGTCCGCCCGGACCCAAGCAACGTCGACAAGGTCATTAACTGGCCGACGCCCGAGACCCCAAAACAGGTGAAGCAATTTGTAGCCACAGCTTCCTATTACAGGCGCTTCGTGCGTGATTTCGCAAAGATTGCACGGCCGTTAATCGAGTTAACGAAGCTTGGAAAGGAATTCATATCGACAGCGAACTGCCAGAATGCTTTCACTTCTCTGAAAGTAGCCTTGACAAGTCCTCCGGTGATGGGTTACCCAAAGAAAGACGCTGGCGATTTTATCCTGGATGTCGTCGCGTCCGGGGTGGGAATCGGTGGTGTGCTCGCTCAAATCCAGGATGAACAGGAACGCGTTATTTCGGACGGCAGCCGCGCACTGAACAAAGCGGAGAGAAACTATTGCGTTACAGAAAAAGAACTACTCGCTGTTGTATTCTTCGTGCAGTACTACCGGCAATACCTGCTGGGACGTCACTTCCGGCTGCGAACGGATCATCAGGCGTTAGTGTTGTTAGCTGCGAGAACCTAATGGTAAGATCGCCCGTTGGTTGGAGATCCTCTCCGCGTATCATTTCACGATCGAATACAGACCCGGGAAAAATCAGGGACACTGCGATGCGCTGTCAAGGTGTCCCATGCCTATCGACTGCACGTGCCATGAGGTTGATATGAGCGAGCCTTTAAAGTGCGGGCCATGCAACCGGTGCAAGAGGAGAGCAGACCAGATGCAACATCAAGGAAAAGGGGCTAATGAGGGTCAAGTGGAATACGCGAAGGCTTCAAGTTCAGGGCCAAGTGATACGGGACCTCCTTCCGGGGAAACTTCAACCGCCCCGTCGACTCATCGCCGCCCACAATGGATGGCGGTGATGTCAAGCCAAGAAATGGCACGATTACAGTGTGAAGACCCAGATATAAGGCCGCTTTACATAATGAAGCGCGACGGTGAAATAATAACGCATGAGGAAGCACAAAGCGGAAGTCCAGAGACTCGCCACTACTACTTAATAGCCAACGACCTCGTGTTTCACGACGACTTGTTGTGGCTCCGTCGCCGGCTGCCGTCCGATGAATTCGAAGACCAGATTGTAGCCCCCGCAGCCCTCCACAAAAAGATAATAGGATGGAACCATGACTCGCTCACATCCGGTCATATGGGTGTTAAGGCGACCAAGGCTAAGGTGGCTCGTTCGTTTTACTGGTTTCGCATGAAGCCATCCGTTCGCACGTACGTCAACGCTTGTAAGATCTGCGAGGCAGACCGGAAGCCGACCAGGAAGCCAAAGGCACCTCTGGGCCACCTCCGAGCCGGCGCACCACGGGACGTCCTTGCTATGGATTTTGTTGGTCCGTTCCCCATCACGCCAAGAGGGAATCGCTATATCCTAGTCGCAACTGATGTTTTCACGAAATATGTTGAAATTTTGGCGGTTCCAAATCAGACAGCGGAAGTGTGCGCACGCATCATACTTAATGACGTCATCGCTCGCTGGGATGCACCGCTCACGATTCACACGGACAAGGGTGCGGCGTTCGAGAGCCGGATGTTTGGGAAATTGTGCCAGATGCTTTCCGTCAAGAAAACGCGATCAAGTGCGCGGCATCCACAAGGAAACGGTCAGGTCGAACGTTTCAACCGAACGCTGCTTCGAATGGTGAGAGCTTACCTCGTTGACCAGCAAGACGACTGGGACTTGTATCTAGGATGCTTGGCGGGTGCGTACCGTGCAACTTCCCATCGATCAACGGCGATGACCCCAAACATGCTTGCCCTTGGAAGAGAGGTCCGCCTCCCCCAGGACATGGTGTTCCCGACTACGTCCGGTGTAGGTAAGGACATGCCCAGTCCCGGAAGTTACGTCGATAAACTTTAAGAACGCATGCACCTTGCTCATCGGATTGCACGTGAACATTTACAAAAGGTCATGCACTAAAGCAAGGGAATTTATGACCTGAACGTGCAGCAGTTCAATTACAAGGCAGGAGACGCCGTCTGGTTCCTTCACGAGACAAAGAAGGTGGGTGTGAACCCGAAGCTGGAACGAGCGTTTGATGGCCCATTTCTTATTAAGAAAAGGGTCACGGAATTGAGCTTCGTGCTGCAGCTGGACAGCAAAGGCCAAGAGCGTCTGGTGCACCACAACAGGCTTAAGCCATACCGCGGCAATCAACTTCCTGCCTGGATCCAGCGTGCACAAAAGCGCCTCTAGTTTCAGTGCATTTCCCTTATATGTTGTTTGCGAACTAAGTAAATTTTAAAATAAATTATAAGTGAACATTGATAATAACGTTGCGTCATTATTGTATTTGCCGCGATTTTTATTTTTCCACACCCGAAGTTCGGATGTTGCAGACGTGAGGCCGAGACCTAACAGGCGTAGTTCCTGTCGCGGCGTTCAGCGAGGGCAGCTCGTGCAAGACGATTAAATGAAAAAAATATTTAACCTTAAAATATACTAGTATTTAAATATTGACGTTTTAATAATTGGATAATTGTATTATGTTGGATCAGCCTACAATATATGCCTCTCTGTGTTTCCAGAATGGCTCATGCGCAAAACGGCGGCAGATTGTATTTCTGCAAGCACTGCGGCAAACGGGACCGACGCGGCCGATTGTTCGAGCACGTGCTTCAGGAGCACCTCCCTCGCGAAGGCGCCCCGTTCTATTGTGTCCTATGCGGGTACAAGGCGATGGACGCCTGGAGTCTGGCTAGTCATGTCGATCGATATGCGCCACATCGGGCAGCAGTGCAAAGGACGGGTGCGGTAGACAACGCGTCCATAATGAGGATCGGGACGTTTACTCCCGGCGACTTCGAGAAGCACGTTGGGACAGTAGTGGAGGCGTCTGCGACGGAGTTGCCCGGCTGGCTCACGCAAATGATTGACGCAGATGTCGGCGTCCCAGCGACAATTGCTCCCGCAGATCCGGTCCAGATGGCATGGGACGCAGCCTGTGCCGGCTCAGCAGAGAAATATGACGGCCCTGCGTTCATCGCCACCAGATGTGAAGCCGTGACACTCCCACCAGCTCCCTCTACACCGGTCCAGGACGAGAGCGTCATGCCGACTGAGACGGACCAGGCAGACCCCTTTTTCAAGGGCCAAGAAGCGGAGAACAGTGAAGCAGGGGAGTTGCGTTCCATTCGCGAGCTGTTGGACCAGGCCGTGGGACTTTTAGCTACAATAGCGGACAGGAGCGCCCAGCTGCTAGATGAGACGCGCCGCATCGAGCGCAGTTTGCGCTCAATGAACAGAGAAATGCGTGAAGCAAGGAAACCTGCTAGGAAGCATTGATGCGGAACGTGAAAATGACTCATTCCATTATGGACTTTATAAAAAAATTAACAGACGTTGTGTTGAACAAATTGAATTTTTAAGTTATTAAGAAGTTTTAAGAAGACTACCGATGTGAACTGTTCATTATGGACTTTATAAAAAATAATTCAATGGACGTTGTGTTGGCAAATTGAACTTTATTACCTCTAAAGTTATCCAAGTGCGATTCAACGGACATTAATTAAGTGAAACATTCAACGTAATTATCATTACATATTTGTACATTCACATTGCTATCGCGATGTATTATTTCGTTCTATTTTACTCATTCTTGTTACATTTTTGTCAATTATCTAGTCTTTGAAAATTTTAATGGCGCCTGTGGATAATTATAAGCATTTGTATCAATGCCGGTAAACTAACACTTTACGATAGTACGTAAATGTCACAATTACTTGCTGACGTTGCTTACAGTTTACATTATTATAAGAATTTGCTGTGACTGTGGTGTAAATATTTTTGCTTTTAAAAGTAGACGTTAAACGGTTTTCGTTTTCAATAATTGACCGGCTTTGTTGGCAGCTTTGATTAAGTTGACGCCAGCAGGAGCTTTGGCTTTCTGTCGTGGGGGTAGTGATGTGCCCCAGTATTCTTTATATGTGTACATTTTTAATTACAGTAAACATCACAGTTATTTTCGACAATTATGTCACCTACTGTTTTATTATGCATTATGATGAACGATTTTGATCATAAACATGTTTTTTTTCTGGCCATAGAAACACTTGTCACGCGTTTATTATATTTCTCACGGTTTAAGGTTCGAATCCTAATCCTTTAAAGTTATTATATGTAATTTCTTTTATGAAGCCATGTCCGTGGTTTGGTTCTACACGGAATGTCATTGTTTACACATATGCTATAATCGTCTGTGTGCATATTTTTGGTCGACCATAGGCCGTTAAACTCGATCGACCCGGTCGACCAACGCAATCGTTCTATGAGCTATAAATAGACCGTGAAGTTCCTGAGCGGGAGGGGCTTAAATTTCAAAAGTTGGAATACACGCTTGTTGGATTTATCTATTTTACGTATGTAAACGGATTAGTTTAACTTTAAGTAACATCATTCTGTCTTTTTGGAGATAATTTTAAACTTTAAATAGCTTTTAAAGTGTTCGTTGCCGACTGCCCTCCCGACGGATTTCGCGAGTTTAAATCAAACGCGCTTTTGTAACTTGGAATACGACGACACAAGTGTTACTGTGGCTTTTGTGTTTATCCTGTGAGCAAAATATGTTTATTGCCTAAAAGTGGTTATGTCAAGAGTTAGAATTATTAAATGATTTAATCAAATAACTGAGTTGCTGTGTCTGTTTCCCCCATACATAAGAGGAGCGCAACATATTACAATGAATGTTGTGATTCCTTGTATTACATAAATGATGGTTTTACTTTGTCATGTACCATTATCATGATTTTATCCTACAAATAAATGATTTTATAGAACAAATACGACTCATAAAAAAGATAAGATTTTTTCTCCACGGTTATGTTTAGATCAGGTTTCTTCCACACTTATTTTAAGAACATTACGTAGGGACTAGTGTTTTTTGGCCTTTCACCCCTGATTGCGTCATTTAGGTCATTGGGTACGCAGTCGTTTAACGAGTTTACGAGTGTGTGTGTTTACGATGGATTATTATAATATTATGAATGTGAAAAACACAGTGTTTGGATATAAAACTGGAATGAAACTGGTGAGACTGCATTTTCGATTTAGTTAAAATGTCGAATGTACTCGAATAACGCGATGTTTTGTTGAACGATTGATGGATTAAATTTTAGAAAAGTGTCAGTGAATTGTTCTTTAACTTTTCAAAGGAAATCGATGTCGAATTAAAATGGTGATTTCTTTGATGGTTTAGTCGTTCCTTTCTTAGTCGATCAAAGAATGTATATCCACAAAAAATTGCCTGCTTACATCCAGTGCTTTAAAATGGAAAAGATAGATGGCGATGAAGAAATTTGTGTAGAATTTTAACTCGTCATGGAAGCAAATTAAACGTTACGAAAATAAACATGGACGTGGTTATTATTCAACTTCGGTGAGTAGAAGATACTTTTATGTAAGTAAGTATAAAGTATGTAAAAAGAAGAGTTGTTTAAAGACTAAAATTAACAATATCGGCGGGAATAAATGCTGACTCATGCATTAAATGCTTAGCATGCTCTATATGCTTTATTTACTTAAATGTTATATGCTGTTAGTATTTTTCTTAGCTTTGTATGCTTTGTGTGCTTTGCATGCTCTGTATGCTTTGTAGGCCCTATATGCTTTATATGCTTTGTGTGATCTGTATGCTTTGTATACTGTGTGTGCTTTGCATGTTTCTGTGTGCTTTATATACTTTATATGCATTGTTTGCTTGTATACGTTGTGTGCTTTGCATGTGTTTTTTGCTCCATATACTTTATATGCCTTGTTTGCTTAATGTATTTTTGTGTGCTGTGTATGCCTAGTATATTTTGTATGTCTGGCATGCTTTGTGTGCTTTGTTTGCGTTGAATGCTATGTATGCTATGTATGCTATGTATACTTTGTTTGCCTTACGCTTTGTATACTCTGGTTGCTTTGTACGCTCCGTACGCTTTGTATACTCTGCATGCTATGTATGCTCTGTATGCTTGATATGTTTTGTATGCTCTGCATGCTGTGTCTAGTTGATATTTTATTCTTTCTCTTAAAAAATTATCTGACTTTTAATGTAGACAAATCTAAAAATTATAGTACAATATCATGTTATATATTTATATGTATATCTGCCTTTTAATTGTAGAACAAATTGTTTCTAGTCTTTCAGCTTTTAAACACTTGTTATTTCTTATTCATCATGTTTTATAGTCGGTTGTACAAGCTGTCTGAGCTTATGTTTGTTGTTTAACTCTTGCCGACTCAAAATAAATATTATCTTATCTTATCTTATCACGTAGCCACGGTATGTGTCTACACAGTTTGTAAATTTCAAAATGGCGGGAGCCATGTTTGTTTTTTGGTTTATTACAGTGGTGAAACAAGAATTGTAGTTTGAACACAACCGTCTGTGTTCTACTTGAGTGTGCTACATTTGGAACGCTGATTAAATTTGAATCGAGGCGTATAGCGATATTTTGTCTCGTTACTTTCCTTTGGCGTGGAATTCTTAAGGACTATTTCGATTTCCGTAAACAGGAAAGATCACAATAAATATTACTACGCCATGTAAGTAACAGTTAATTTAATATGTTTTTGCTTTTATTTTAAGAAATAAATGAAATAAAAAAATATTGTAGGATAAATAGAATACTATGTTAGTGTGATTGTGTACGTAAATTTATCCCACTCGTCTCAGAAAGGCTTACAAGGCTCGGCAAGCCTCGCCATGTCAACCTTTCTTCACTCGTGGGATAAATTAAAGTACACAATCACACTAACATAGTATTCTCTATTTACTATATTGACAACTGTATGTTAAATTATGATAAGTGATTGTGTGAGCTTTGTTTTAATTAAAAAACAATACATAATTGCAATTATTTACATTTTCTTTCTATGACCAATTATCGCATGTCGACAGATGCAAACTTTTTCGCTACAAATAAATTTATGTTCAGTGTGAGCCCTGTTTACTGGTCAACGCTAAAAATAAAATATCAATTAAAGTAGCAAACAATTTAACTACGGTGTCAGATCTTAACCTGAAGTTAACAATATCATATTCACAATGTTTATAAGGCTTCAATTAAATAGTAATATGTGCCTAAATAGTGGCACAATGAAAACATATCCACTATTATTATGATATATTAATAACATACCTGCGGTTAATCTACTCTTGCATGAATACTTTACGATAGATACCCGGCCGGCACCCACTATTGAATTAAGAGCGCTCGATTGAATGCCGACTTATATTGAAACCATGTAATAGGAGAACGCATGGCTTTTAAAGCGTATATTTGATAAATGCCTTCAAATGATACGACTGAATGGGTCTTTTTTAACGTGCCGTTCACATTTGTGAAGTCTGTGTTCAAAACCAATCTAATACTTTAAGAAAATTCTGTGGTTTTTGAAAATTAGTTTGGCTTAACTGCAGCGTCACTTACTGAATCAGTTTTACGCAGGCGTTTTTACCATATCGTAGTCTTTATTTCAACTCCTTATTTAGTAACTGTAATGCGTTGGATGACATTACATTTTAATTCATCATGATTAAGTGTTTAAACTGAAAACGATTATATGAATTATATGCCACAAATTCATTTTTTTTAATATGGAATTTTAACATCAACGCTTATTGAGGAACCAATATCTTATTATTTCTTCTAAGGATAGGCTTATATACTAAATAAAATAAAACTACAACAGCAGCAACGTAAATGCACAATAAAAGAAGTACTCTAGTACCTCAAACGAGTATACACTACATTTCATGATATAGTCCATTATATTTGTGTCAACCATGGTTTGAAGTAACAACAATGGGATTATGTTTTCATTCAATGATAGAGAAGACTATATTTGTTTAAAAAATTCTTTGAAGTAACACCATCTGTATTAGGTTGTCATTTACTGTTAAAATAGACTATATTTTTTAAACAATTGCTTGAAATAACACCATCCGGAATAAATTGACTTTTAAATCATAGATTAGACTATATTTGTTTAAACCATGGTTTGAGGTAACAGCATCTGATTAGATGGTCATTCAATGATAGAGTATAGTATATTTGTTTAAACCATGGTTTGAAGCAATAGCGTCCAGATAAGGTTGTCATTCTATGATGGCGAAAACTATATTTATTGAAACAAAAATTTTTAGGAACAACGGTCGGATTGTGTTGTCATTCATTAATACAGTAGACTATATAAAGTTTAACAATGGTTTTAATTAAAAGCTTCCAGCTAAGGTGGCCATTCAATTATAGAGTAGACTTTGTTTAACAATAATTTGATGTCATTACATCCTAATTTGGGGTTTTACCACAATTGTAAGATATCCGTCATTGTTGCCTGCAATTTGTACGATGTGCAAGAGCATGGTATTCTGTAACGAATACTAATTTATGTGATATGCCAATTATTTAAAATTTAGAATCGGCTAAAAAATACTATTTTTTATTCTTAAAGCATTTGAAGGTGTGCCTTTTTACACGACATATAACTATTAAAAAATTCAACATTTTGAATTGTTGCTTGATCTAAAAAAACAGTTCTGATCATAATGTGTGACTGGGTAAAGTAAGTTCTGCTGTTGTAAAGTATCAAATGTCGAACTTTTACATTATTTCCTACAGTTATTTAAGTTGTCAATGTTAATCCATTAACGTTATACGTGGATATATGTGCGATTGTGTGCGTCGAAAGCTTTGAATACTTATGAAGCGAACCGTTGGCTATTCATCAAAACCGCACGCTTTTGTAACATAAATATCGGTTATTATAATAAAGGTGTATTTACCTTGTTATGGAGAAATATCGATACAGATCAACACAATTAATTGAAATTCTAAGTTTTAAAATAAATCGGAAAGTACTCATATCAATGATTTAACAATTTAATACAATACGTGAAAGATAATATTTACTGAACAGCCGCATGAATTCTCCTTACCATAAACACAAGTAGACATTTAAATGGTCACTATGCACATGCACGTATTGCAAACAATCAGGAGAACTAGAATAAACGTCTAGTTTATTAATCCGCAGTATGCGTTGTGCAAGTATTATATATCCCACATTATTTAATTTCTATACTTCACTGAAATCAATAATTTCCGTCTCTCTTGTGTTCAAATAAATATATAAATGTTATTTAAAAATCAATCAAATCAAATTTAATTGATGTTGTTAAAACTGTGATCAAACATGAACAATATAACAACACTACCTGTTGCCATTTCTTAGTACATTTACACAATAGCAGGTAAATTTATAAAACGAACGATGGTTTAATATTTTATTAGTGATATATCTATTTCAAAGAATCCAAATATCTACAATAGGGTTTACATTTACTATGCTTACTTATAGAAGTCGAGAAATCGCCGTCGCTTTAAATAAAAGCAAACGATGCTCAAGGTCAAACCAAACCAGAAGCAGACTTGTTCATGTCATGTTATTTGTATTGTCAATAAACGTTGTACGAAGGAGATAATATTGCAAAGATAATGGATATATTTCATCTCAAAATGGGATATTATAATTTACATTATGTAACATGAAGGAAATTATGGGCAACATATTCAAACAGTGCATGTCTTCTTTTAGATTAAATATATAATTTTCAAAACAGCGATACCCATGTTTTATAGCATAATGAAAAAACAGATACATACTTAACGATATACGTATATGCACTATTGTAATAACGATACCGTTTTCACGTGGAAATGCCTAAAAAAAACTCATTTGTACTATTCGGAGTAGTATAAGATTACTAAAACGTAACGTTAAGGTCATAAACGTCAATATTATGTTTTCTGAATAGGCTGTATAGCATGACTTGACTGTTTAAAACGGTCAAATTAATATACGACGACTCCGTGCCAACTGAAAATAATAATAAATCAATAACATACAAATGGAAATTGATTTCCTTTTGAAGGTGAATCGTTCTCTTTCAAATTAATATCATTGAAACATATGCACTGAAAAGACAGTTTGTTACTGCTTACGTTTTTCGATAAATATCACGCGGCATCACGGTACTTGTTACTTGTTATGATATCGGTAAACTTGGCTTAACAAGTTATAACAAACTTTTAAGCAAATATATAAAACAACATTCGCCGGGGGGGGGGGCGTTTTCTGTTATTCTAAATCGATGACGTTACATAAAGTACTGACGCTTATTAAAAATAAAGCGCAGAATTTATAGTAATTGTACGTTTTTGGGTAAAGCCTTGTATGTCTGTTGAATTGTAAACGTCAGTGCGTTATTATTCATGATATATATATATATATATATATATATATATATATATATATATATATATATATATATATATATATATATATATATATATCCAATAATATAGATATATACGGTTATGATATTGGTTAAGACAGATTATAAATATTCATCTTATACAATTCGTCTGGTTAAAGATTATAAGTTGTTGTTGCAGTCCAAACGTTTTTTACGCAACTCCTCGGTTAAGCATTGACGCGGCAGTTTATATGTGTTATTGTCCAACCAGTTATCATGTCCACACTTGTGCAACCATTGCACAAATACGCCATTTCACAGGCATTTTACATATGCGTCATTGCGCAATTTTCACTCTAGTATGTATTGCCCATTATGTCTTTTAAAGTGTCATTAACTTTATCTTGTCATAATACCGTGTTAATATACATATGTAATTCAATGGCAATTGATTGATTTTTACAAGCAGAAGCAGCCCACTGTTTAAAAAAAAGAAATCTCTTATTCTGTGTATAAAAAAATAATGTCATTGTTTGTTTTGTATAGTATTTCTGAATTAATATATAGATACTAATTCCGATTACCTGCTTAAGAAACATTACACGCAGTTTACATAAATCAATTTGTTTTCAACATTTACCGTTAATATTACGTTTTAATAGAAATACATTTCTGATAAAATACGATAAGAATATATGTTGATAATAAGATGACATGATCTTAACGAATACAAAAGAACCAAGTCAGTTACGTGTCATGTAGAATCTCATGATATAATATTGTACTATACGTATTACAACTAGTATGAATATTCTACGCAAATGAAGAAAAGTCAGACAAATGCTGGTTCGATGCATTATTTTACTTCATATTTGAGTCGCATACAGACGTTAAAAACAGTTTTAAAAAATAATTATATATATATTTGAGAAGTAATTTGTAAGAAATATGCGACTGTAACTAATTCCATTTATAATACAACATATCAACACACGAAATACAATTAATATACGACTATCAGTACTCTAAATATAGATTATCTATTTGTTGATATTCTAGATTTAATGCGTACGTCTACGCTAATTGATGCTAAAGTTACCGCGCGCTTACTTAAAGGGGCCTTTTCACAGATTTTGGCATTTTTTTAACTTATTCATTAAATGCTTTATATTGATAAATGTAAACATTGGATCGTAAAAGCTCCAGTAAAAAATCAAGAAAAAAATTTAAAAAAGGAAAAGAACATTGCCCGGAGCAGGTTTCGAACAAGTGACCCCTGGAGTCCTGCCAGAGTCCTGAAGTAAAAACAGCCTACTGAGCTATTCCGCCGAGTACACATTCGTGACGTATTTTATACCTTATATAAGCAATCTTTGTAGTTTCACAAAATTTAACGACAAACACAGAACTATCCAAATTTTTCAATCGTTTCGCGTTGCAACGCTTTATAATTTTTAGGTTTTAAAATCATCAAAAGATGCATATAATGGCTATATTAGAGCATGGTTAATGTTCAGTATTACTGTTTCCTCACAAATATCATAACTAAAACGAAAACTTACGAATCTGAAACAACTTTTTTTCAATTTTGTCAATTTACCAAAGCGTGAAAAGATCCCTTTAAGAATGGTTTACACAGAAATGATCTGGGACAGAAGAAAGTACGATCCATCACAATAATTAATACAAGTTCGGTTATTTACTTAACGAAATGCAAACGTGCATCACTAAATAGTTTATTTATATTTTTATTTTTGTTACACAATACAATTTAATAATATACGTGAGCTCATAGTGCAAAGCACGTGATCATTTAAGTGAGACCCTCTTTCAGCATTGTCACTGCCTTTCGCACCGTGCACATAAAATACATAAGTAGTAATTTTATTAGACGAATGCACATGATATTGTCTTATGTGATTAAACAATGTAAAAAACGTGTATAATTGTATTCAGTTAAAGAGTGTAGTGTTGTGTACAAGAATAATAAATGTTACATCAATAAAATGAAGAAAAAAATGTGAACGCTTGTCCGACTCAAACTTTTGAAAAAAAAATGCATTCAAGAAACCGACATTTTCCGTACTTTTGAAACACAAACTAAGGGACTACAAGGTAACAGGTCGGAATTGACACACATATGTCTAACGAATGACATCGGGTCATTAATGCGCAGTTATTGTTTTAACTTGAATACACAGTTAATATTTCGATCTGCCAACACAATATAGACCGCTTACAGATGTAGAATTAGAAAATAACAATATGCAAAAAAAGCGTTGGCAATAAATAAGTTATTTCAAATTTGATAATTTCACACCTCAAGTAAATATCGATCTTAGTGAAACAGTGATAATAAATAACACTAATTAATACGTTTTTTACGTACAAACCATACGCAAACAAAGATCATGTTAACAAATTCGCGCTTTAATTATTAAGTTGAAATAAGGCTTCGAATTGCCATCGCTGTTAAGTCTACTAGTTTACTATGACGAATGTTACATTCATGACTTTATAGTGTCTTGACTGGTTTTAGTGCTTAAGGCGTCTTTTTAACCAAACAAACATAAAACTAAAATCACAAAACACTAGAGCATGTTAATACTCATGGACAATCAATTGGCTACGCTTTGACAATTGAACGCAATACTTGGTGACGAAACAAGTCGAATGTTAAATGTTTTGAAATGAATAAGCCAACTCTATGATGTTTTGATGTTTTGCTTAGTTTAAAGACGGACTTGTCCGCAATTGAGAAGTGAATGTAATTTGCTTATATTTGATATATGTTGTTAAAATGTGTTTCAAGTGAAATGCATTTAGTGATGGGGATTATTACTAAAATAAGGATACGTGATTCTAACGTTATTTCATTTGAGAAAGCAATCCTAGCTTATTCAAATGCAACTTGCTCTATCACCTCACCAGCTGGCTGTTCCATTATCTTTAAGTTGGTGTCCGATATTTTTTTAGGTTTAATGTGGACAACATATTGTTTACACGGGATGGTCCACCCAGGCTGCCAACCATTGCTAAATGCAGAATCAAATATAAGTATAGCAAAGATACAAGTAAGTACAATATCAAATATTCTGGTTTCTGTATCTTGATGTTTACAGTAAAGAGAGCTTGCCATATACCATAATATAATCATAACAATGCCTGTAATTTACATCTTGGAACTAAATGTCTATATAAATGATTAGTGCGTCCATGTATTAACTAAATTGTTGTGTGTACTTTGCCATGTACCATGGTAATTATGTGTTATATTCGTATCTGTTGGTTACAATATGATATGTGATAAAATGAGCTTTGTTTTCATTAAATGAAATAAAACGATGAAATTATAAATATTATTTTAGAATACCAACCGACACACGAAAACAATTTCTTAAAAAATGTTGTCCCAGTGTACACTCTCTTCACAAGGTATCGATAACCATACATAATTTATTGAAAATAGCTTTTTATACATAAATGTGTTTTGCTTAGGAAGTTAATATTCATAACCATACTACCCAGATTATAGATCATAGTGTGTAAGCCTGCATATGATAAGAATGCTTACATAAATAGAATCCGATTTAATACAAGTTTCATATAATAACAATTAATAAATAATGTAACATACCCGCGCATGATCTAACCCTTTCTGAATACATATCGATACAAACCGGGCTGTCAATAGCAATTGAATGCAATCCGCAACCGGGCGAAAGTCGAGTTATACAGGTAATGTAATAGGATAGCGCATGGCTTTTGTTCTTAATATTTGAAATGTGCTTTAACATAATACAAATAATTGAGTCGGTTGAAACTGTCCGTACAAATTTGCAAAGCAATTGTTCTTAACAAAGCCAATTCGTTGGAGCCGTTCTATGGTATGCGGTAAATATAAAAGTTTAACTAAAGAGTAAATAGCTGTTGCCGTACTAAGTAGGCCTTTTACCATATCGCACCTTTCATAGCAAAGTTGTATGGAGTGTGATGACTTGATAGTAATTGATATCATGCTATTCATGTTCCTATAGTTCAAAGTATGTTTCTTTAAGTAAAAACGATATATTTAATTATATGCAACAAAATAAAGTATTTCAAAATTACTTGTACACCTTAGACTTAGAGTGGAACCACTATTGAATTGTAACTATCCATATACGAAATACCAATCTACAGCTACAACAACTGCATGTTCATGACACAATTACATAATAAAAACAGTTCTCCAAACATGAATAAGATATATATTGACAATATTGGTTCGAATGCTACCAGAAAAAGCATAAGCTCTGTTAAAATAAGCTATTATTTGAAAGTTGTAAATGTGTTTTAAATGTATTTGAGCAGGAAAAGTAGTTCTTAAATTAAGAAAGTCTCTGGGTAGTTAGTTGTCGTTGATGTTGTCATTTTTGTGTGGTGATCATTAACTATGATTTATTTTATTCTTTGTTGGGTGAAAACACATGTTAACGAATATTTGTACAATATAATATACAGTATTTGGTGTTTCATTAATATGATTTATGAATTTAACCATTAAAGTCAAGCTATCGTTCCAACTGTAATTGATTTTGTGACATAAGACAATTGTTTTATTCTCTCGCGAAATAATCGATTACTAAGAAGCTACGCTTTAATTACCTTTTCCTTTTAATTTGGTCGCTTTCGCGGGCTTTGGTTTAAATATCATCATTATTGATTTATAAGCCCACAGGGGATTTAAAAATGATTGGAATAATTTGATTTAATTTAAGTGTGATAATAAGTGCCGGCACTCTCGCGTGGGAACGAAGATTGTGACCGATTCATAGACAGGCGTCTAGAAAGCTGGAATAAATTATCGAGGAAATTCGTTTCACACACCAAAACAAACTCAAAACCATTCTTATTCAAATAGCATAATTTCTAGTTAGATATACGAAATAATGAGTACTAAAAATTTTGCAACGACTTCTTTCCACATCATATCATAATAAACGCAATGAATTGCATATATAAACATTTTCTCATGATAATTATAAAAAATGGAACTGAGCACTTCTATATATTTTGCTAATACAATACAAAACAGTTTTATTTAAACTTCCTCAGTGTACTGGAATACTGAAAACTTAATATCTGACTAAACATCCTATATGCATCGTGAACAAAACAAAAGGAATGAAAACGAGGTTACTGCTGACAAACCACCTTGTTCAACAGTGATGCTATCATAACCACTAGCAGTTAAAGGTTACTACTATTCCCCGACATATTTCACGTTATCTAGAACAGTGATCCACAAGTGTATCTTGTCATTCGGGCCTAGCAGTTCAAAACGTACCATTGGTTAACATGGTTTACATTCATTTTAAATTGATAAATCGTCGTACATTTATGACTTTCCACAGGCAGGAAATAATTCTATGCATGTTAGCTTTGATAGCAGAGTTCAAGAATACCAGTACAGAATATCAGTGCACCATGACCAATTTCACCACAGAGGTAAGAAGTTGAACGACTGATTCTGGAAGGTTTAACTTGCACTATTCGTTTCATAATGTAAATTTAGTACACAATGGATCTGTATTTGACATTTTATCCAAACACAGCACATATCCGATCACTGCACACGAATACATATACATTAAGAACTGTCAAAACAATATTGGGCCACAGATGCAACATTGTTTAATTTACAATTTGGGAGAGCAAATGCTAAATAATAATAGTAATCGAAAAGCTAATTGATACAGCTTATTTCAATTCACTCATGTATTTCGGATATGATTCTCTATTAAGCAAAACATTCTCGTTGACGCGTATGTGAGGGTTTAACAATCAACGTTTTATTTGCTTTCTATGATCAAGTATGACTTTCAAAGTAGCGATGTAATTAGCCTAGTTATTTCCATCTTATTTCGAAATTCATTAATTACACACACTTCATTTGTATAAAACAACTATTGGTATATGAACTTTTCCTTTTACTATGATCTCGACCTTGACGATATTCATAACTGTATTTAGCCGACTCGTATAAATAAACATATGTTCCAAATAACTAGTAGAATGATTATCTACAATAAATAAAGAAGTTATAGAACATACAATACCTTTTTGAGTAATAATAGTGTTTGCACGACCTTAAACTGATTTTTACCTTTATCTTTAAAGCAGCTTGATTTGTGTGTAAAACGCATACTCGAACATAGGATATATGTTTAAATTATTTGAAAATCTATATTTGTGTGTTTAAATTGTTAGAGGCGGACTTCCAAAACTTTGACATATACGTTCTGTATTTTGACATTATACCTCTAAATATGACATTGACCTTGAAGCCATGCAGTTCTTGCATATGACAAAAATATAGGTGAACTGTTGTTCTTTAACTCTTTTAGGCATCGATGTAAGTTACAGGCTGGGAAAGTTTCAGGATGGGAAGACAGGCAAACAAACGTGTGGGTCAAAGTATGAGAAAAGTGATATTATATATCTTCAACATTTACTCAGAATAGAGTTATACTTTTGATTCTTGTAATGCAAAATTCCCATCGAATCAGTTTTCAATGATGGCAGTGTAAATAATAATGCAAAACCAGATTTGAAATAAAATCAAACCTGCATCATAATACATGTGCTAGCAAATACAGATTGCTCTAATCCAAGCTAAGCATTTATGTTTCATCTGTTAGTCAGATCAGACATGTACCTTGGATTGAGAATATGCTACGCACTGTTAAGTATCCCACACAATTGTTAACGCGATGAAATGATAGAAGTTAACACTCATTAAGGGAAGTTATTTTACTTGTTTTCTTAAGAAACACATACAGCCACGGGAAACTTATTTATCTTGAAAAGGACTTGTCATATTCTTAAAAAAGAAAGGTTATAGCGTTATGTTTTTAAAATTTGACAAGATAGAGATCTAAGCACGCAATCTTAACAATTCAATCAAAAATAGAATGTCACACGGAAACCTAAACCTGCCTTACCCTGCAAATCTTTAGAGTAATTGAATCAGGACGTCTTTATAAAAATTAACATTCTGATATATATGTTACAATACATACGGAACATATTTAACTTTTAACATAGCTTAGAAATAAGGACAAGGTTTAAAGTATGCACTTATTTTGTAACTTTTCTGTAAGACCTTGATCAAGTTAAGAGTGTGCATTGCATACACTATGTCCTTTATTGTGCACATTCAGTGCTATTTATCAGGAACTTGGACATGAGGAAGTGTACGCTGCAAACAGGGTAATAAAGAGTAATGCCTATTTGTAAAGAATAATTATAATGGTTTGCGCAAACAATATAGTGAGCTTAGGCAAAGTATATCACTTATCACTACTACTATTGGTTTCATAGAAATCAAAACTCGGTCTTTAATTGGTTAAATACTTAATGTTGTTGAGGTAAATTTCATTGTAAATAAATGTTGCATTGTCGTGTAAAAAGCGCGCATTCGTGGAACGATTTTGTGAAATATAGGCATGATCTGCCAAATTATCACATTTTCAGACTCAAATTTATTACAAATCGTTAATTCGATTAAATACTTCACATTGTTTCTGAGGAGGAAGACGTAGTTTTTATTACGGATTGGAAAGAAAGAATGCTGGGATTC
Source organism: Dreissena polymorpha (assembly GCF_020536995.1). NCBI lineage: Eukaryota > Metazoa > Mollusca > Bivalvia > Myida > Dreissenidae > Dreissena > Dreissena polymorpha. The sequence continues at coordinate 48,304,496 of NC_068364.1, read as the reverse complement.
CAAATTGACCGAAACAGAAAAATAGTAAAAAATCGTGCACACTCTATAAACAGCTTTTAACCGCTTAAACTTATTTATCGAAATACTCATGCTTGTTGAGACCCTTTCGAGTATCGCTTCCTTGTTTAACGGCTGATGAAGATCCGCGAAGTTATTATAAATGTTTTACGCCGAATATCAAATCATACCCTTAATTTATTCAACTACTAAGTATGTTTACGATTTTATGTGCGTTTTTAAGTCAATAGGTTCGGCATTAAGATCACTTCAAATCATTATATTATCAACAACACGTACTCAATATATTTTTAAAGGTGATTATGCGATTTGTTTATGTGTACAATTGTAATATATTGATAAAAATATGTTACAATAACACAACATAAGCAAGAATAATTATACATTGAAGATAAATTTATAAAATGCAGCAAAGACAAATAAGCGCCCCGAGCCGATTGTGACGCAGATATTTCGTACATATTTTCTTACAGTAACCGATGCATTCGTCTCTTTATTAGGATAATAGTTAGTGTTCGAGTGTCGTATGAATATATATCGTCGCAGGAAATTAAAATGATCCGTAAAACTAAATTTAGATTCACATAGTACATGTTTGATGTACATACATTTTCGATTTTAGAATTAAATATCTGGCTTGTTTTGACACATGTTCTTCTTAACTTTTATTTTAATTCATATTGAAATATATGTATAATATGATTTTAACACATTTTATATAAATTCAAAAATATCTGACAAAATCGTATAATCTCTCTTTAATATATATTTCATATATTCAGACGCAACGACATCTCCAGGTTTAACCTATCATCTTCAAGTTCAATAATTTATATTGACAACGACAGTTTTGCAAATATTTTACAGTTCTTTGTCATTGCGGCGCAATGAAACTTTGTCTGAATTTAGCATACGAATATATCTTAATTCCTGCCTGCATTTAAGTTCACAAAATGTAGTCATGTAACTGTGTCTGACTTTTCATTTGGGCTGCATTATTGACATTTTAAATGAGCAATCGCTTGTTATATAGAGAACCACCCTTTCTATTGAGAACATAAAACCTTTAAAAGGAATCCGTAGTAATCCGAATGGCGAATTGTAAGTTTTTATATACAACATAAGTTTCGATGTAACAATGAACCGCTAATAAATATAATTTTTTAAGATAAGACATATTTTCAATTGTATTCTCTTATTTTACCTTCAAACACGAATATAGACTTTAAATTGTTTTCATTGGTTCTTGTGTGTACATGTTGGTTTGTAACCTATGATACGTCTCAGTGCAATATTATATTTTTCTATTATTTTGATATAAACATACATGCTTGATTTATCAGTCAACATTCCATCTAACAATGTCTGGTACTTCTGCTAAGGTATTTAACAATGAACTCATTCAGGGAAAGGTTATACTTATAACATCGTTCGTATAAGGGACACACTGTCTCATCATGACTTTCACTTCTGACAAATTTTCAAAAAATCAATAAAGCTGAATAAATTTATGTTCTCATAAATGAGCTGACCATTAACTTGAACTGTAAAATTGGCAATGAACATATGAACCAGGGTCCTCCTGTTTGTTTCATGGCATCGAACAATGATTGTCACTTCTTCCAAGCAATACAAATACATCCATGCTATGCAATGCTAAGCTCTGGCCAATTTTTGAATAGTTATATTCTATGTATGTGGTGATTTAATTTGAATTTGAACAAAGACCTATTGACTTCGTTCTTGTGATTGGCATTTCGTGTCAAAACATTTTTTTCTGATGCCAAATAACTTTAACAAAATTGAAAAATGTATAAGGGGTAGATATTCAAAATTGGTCATGAAATGTTCATGCTGAATTGACCTTAGACTTTCACGCGACTAAATGGCGACTCGTTGGCCTATCACGATTATTAATGGATGCTGAACAAGATTTATGTCTAGACATAGTGTACAGGTGGGATTTCAAACACATCACTATATACATGATTTTGAGACACGAATTTTCGACCCGCAGGCCTGTTTCGTGTGCACTGCATGCTGTCTACGCATAATGGATTTTAATTTGATGTGAATGTCTCTCTTATACTGACCTAGAGAGCAGGTTAATTAATGCGATAGACAATAATAGTTATTATTTAATGTTAAACTATTTGAAACAACACATATTTGTCTTATCTTTATGTTTGATATTGAAATATGTTAATGTGATGTTCATGACAATATTATGATGACTTAATTACCTTATTTGACATCTGATCTTGAATTATGACCTTTATCTTAGACCTAGTAAGTTGGCTTTTGATTATGGCAACTTGTCTGATCATGCACATAAAAATTGCAAACGAGTGATCGAGTTGTTAACCCTAGTTGCAACGTGTCGAATAAGGCCGATATATCATTTAGATTTTTGCCTTACGTGAGCCCGCATTAAAACTGGGTCGATATATCATTAGAACAAATATTTTAACCAAATTTAATGAAAAGTGTGTAGTAAATGTAGTATAGTGATTGACACCATGTGACCGAGTTTTACAGTAAGCACATTGTTTTGACCGAGTTTCATGAAGATATGTGGATAAATGGTGCCTCTGGATGTTCATATGATATGTATTTAATTTGACCATGCGTTTGACCACGCACAACCCAGTTTCAAACTCGATCGAGATATCACTTGTACAAATATTCCAACCAAGTTGAAAGACAATTTAAAAATACAGTTGAACTCAATAGTGTTGAAAACTGTTTCTTTAAGTGTACTTAGTGACACGTATTTTACCCCATGAACCCAGTTTCAAGCTGCTTTACAGCGAACAGTAGATGAACCTTGAGACGACACACTTGCAAAATCGTTACAGAACTAGTTCGTATAAGACACATATATTATCATTGAGGCAAAATTTAATATTTATTACAGCGTGTTCGGTTTCCGTAAAAAAATCCCATGGGAGAAATCAAAATTCCCATGGGATAATGAAAAATCCCATGGGATATTACAAAAATCCCATGGGAACCCCAACTTTGCAAATAAAGTTCATAGTGAAGAAAACGCATTTAACAAGCAAAAATAACCAATTATTAATCACAAGTTAGACTTTTATCTTATACTTTATCACAAATAAGCAAACCTTCAAAAAAAAGGGTACTTAAGTTTGCGAAATTTCGGTTTCGCAAAGTTTTTCCGGTGGCCGTTAACACATACATCTAAACAAAGTGATATACGCATTAAGAACCCGAATAAGAACATTTTAACAAAACATATCAGTGCAAATATATATATTATGAAAAGGAAATTTGTACTGTACTTAAAGAGCACGCTAAACAGGAAACGCACTTCCCTCCTTTAACTTTACATTGTGGAATATTGATCGTCCACACTCATTAGTGTCTTCAATACGAATGTTAACAATCAATCCAGTTACCAAGGTGGAAAAGCGAGCCGTACACTATTGGTATGGTATACTTTCTTAGTGGATAACCATGTGTACAGCGTTTGCCTGATATCAAATTACGAATTGCGATTAGGTTAAACTTAAAGCCATTGTTAAACAATAGTGTTTAGAAATTGTGTAAGAAAATGGAGTTTACACATGTCGCTGTTATTGTTAGAACAATTGGTTTGCGTATGCAATGCAAACCGTTTTTGGGGGTGTTGTGGGGTTAATATTACCTTTATGGTTATTTTCGTTCAGAGCCAGCTTATTTTATTCGAAGCCACATTTCTTTAAAAAAATGAAGCATTGACGTATTAAAAAAAAGCTTCGGATTTTCTTTTTTCATGTATACATGTCAATTTTAATAGGCAGACAATACATCATTCTGACCATTATTTCGATCTTTTAAATCTTGTTTTAACGGACGGACGTGGAGTCAGACGGACCGATAGTAAACTTGAAGTGCTCTATTGTGAAAAACCCGTTACTATTCGTGTAAAATGCTTACGACATTTGGTTATTTATTAAACACAACTTATTAAGGTCATACAAATAGTTTATGTTCGGAACTAATTGTCCACTGTCTATATTTGCTTTTTAACAAAAGGTGCATATACAAATGTCTTTAAATCTTTAGATTATGAATTATAATTCATGTAAGGTGACCAGATATAGTATTGTCAGTATACACATATTCTTAAAACGCCATTGCACATAACAGTAGTTGTTTGTACAGTGGTCATTGGTTAATTAGTTCATATATGAATAGGGTCTATTGAATATATATTTCGCATACAAATTGTTCACCGAGCTAGAATTGGCTCATTCTAGGTTTATGTCATATTTACCAGTAATTGGTAATCGTGCGTTATTTTATGTTTGCATGTTTGGAACGAATGATTTGCAACGCCTGACAAAGATGTTAAAACGACAAAGATGTTAAAACATTCTACTATGTTTATAACTGGAATCAAAACAAAACATTTTCGAAACAGATATTGATATTTGAAACTCTATTCGCAACGAAAGGCGCTATGTGTGGAAATATTTTAAACAAACATGCAAATGAAACAAAAAAAGTCACAATAACGCAACATTCCTGTGTGATGTTTAAAAGAATGTGTCGACATTGAGCACCACACAAGCGTTAATATTTGTGTTGGGTAGCAACTACGATAAAGGCACGGGTGATTTATGCAATTAATTATTGAAGGCATTGAACCTTAAATGTACCAGTATTGTGCACTGCAAAATGTCAAACTTGCTGTAAAGTATGTTATTAAGTATACGTAATTAAAATATTGTGTACAACTATTTCATGTAGTTTGTTCTGCATTGTCTTATTCAATTAGGAATAGAAAGCATGCTGAAATATTTTAATAAAAAATAAAATATAAACTAATACATTTGTTTTAAAAGACCCGATTTTTCTATACACAATTTCCAGCACCAGAAATTCGGTGAGTTTGGGATAATTTATGTATGCACGCATTATCTGGTCATAATGTGTGCACACACAAGAATTTCCATAAATTAAAACGCAGTATCATACGGGGTAGTACTGTTTTTACAAATGCCCTATCCGAACTTGTTTGTTTTGTAGTATAAAACACGGTATCATTCACACACTCCATGAGCGATATGTTCTCTTGTGATCTACATATTAACAATTCCTCTATTCTAGTTTTAATACAGCTTATAGCAAAACTGTCCTGAAATTTTAGTTATACATCTATGAACTAAATATCACACTATGAATTATATAGACGTGCTAAATAATGAATGTGTAACCAAAATATGACAATAAACATATCTATTAAATGAAAAATACTTCTTTATTATGTGTTTAACCTTTTACCTCTTACATACGTATTTTTACGCATCTGTAGTCCCTTTGAAAGTTAAATTTAATTGAAGACCTTTCTAACTAGATTCACGTTTTAGAGTCTTCATTATCAAGCCTTAGATACTGATGAGCAGCAAACAGCCTAAAACCTTAACAAACTGTGAGTTACTTACAGACTGTTCTGGTTTTATGTTGCTTGCACAGAGCCATTTACCCTTTTCTTCTGAGTGGAAAAGGGTTAAATGAACACTCATGTAAATTTCGCAATAACAAGTAAAAACAAGATGTGTTTGTGAAATACTATGTCCTCCCATATATAAGACCTTTGACCTTGAAGGATGACCTTGACCTTGACCTTTCACCACTCACAATGTGGAGCTCTATGAGATGCACATGCATGCCAAATATCAAGTTGTTATCTTCAATATTGCAAAACAGCTACCATTTCCCTCATCTGTTAAAAGTGTAGTTCATTTCAGTGAACGTGTTTTGACACAGATATGATATAATATGTTAATATTAATATGTTAAACATAGTTATCTAGCCATGCTGTATCCAAATGATGTAGTAGACTAATGCTATGCTGCTTAAAAGCCGACACCTGCATTGTAGAGATGCCAGTGAATCACTTGTATAATACAATTCAAGGTGTTTAATTACAAGCGTAAGCAATTTAAACAGTGAGCGAAAACCGGATTACACCACAATAAGCTGCCTAACTTAACTTCATTGTTATTTAAGTTCACAAACTAGCTGACCCAATCAATATAAAGCTTGCTTACACCTCGTATAACGTTGTAAGAATGGGTCGAGCTATCGGGTAATAAGGCAGAATTGACCACATTTGAAGCATGAATGACGTCGGTTCCTTCGTACGCAGTCACTTTATAACTTGAACACAAACATAATGTTGTCGTCTGCCTATTAAAAATCAATCGGTTTCAAAAGTCGTATAAAGCAGAAGCGTGACAATGAATTAATTATTTAAACCCTGATTATGTGTAACCTTTATATCGATGATAGGATACATCCTTAGACAACTGAAAACGGCGCAATGCAATCAAACTGAAAATATTAATTATTAAATAAATTAAGTACACCGCGTTTTAATTTCAATATGAGTATAATCAAAGTGTCTAATTTGTTCGACATATGAAGAGTAGTTTATCAATCCTGCTTACTATAGGAATGCCACTAACCTACGTGTCTTTGAAGTCATAAAATGGCTTCTTTAAGGTAAAGAGTCCTGTTGACCAAATAGACAACCCTTAAATCACAAACACTATCGTCATTGTCAGTAAATATAAATCGGCCACGCTTTGAAAATGAAACAACATTTATGTACTTCCACATAATCATTAAGGATTAGATTTAAAAAACAATCATATTCATATTTAAAAAAGATTCGTTAAAGAAAATGTTTAATTCTAAAATTTAAAGTTTTGAAATGACGGTAAGCCAACTGTATTTTGTGATATCGGTTAATGTAGATAACAAGATGACTTTGTAATGTGTGTTGTGAAAAGTATGTGCTTATATGTTACATGCCATTTATAGGTGGTATTTAAAAAGTGTCCCATATGATATGCCTGTAGCAATGCTTATCATTATTATGATGTTTTAAGATTGTTATGTACCATTTTAATGTTTTACTCTATTGACAACTGTATGTTAAATTATGACAAGTGATAATACGAGCTGTCTTTCCCTTTAAAGTTAAATACTAACATAGATCATTATGTGATAGTTTATAAACCTTCAACTAAAAACTGTTTGTTTTACCGAAATAGTGTCACAACAAAATACATTTGCCCTATTATGATGATGATGATGATGATGATTATTATTATTATTTATAATTTGTAATTTATTATTATTATTATTATTTTATTTTTACTATTATAATTGTTGTTTTTATTATTAAAGATAAATAAATAAAAACACACCTGAGCACATTTCGATATATACCCGACAACCACTATTGAATGAAGTGCGCCGAATTGAATGCTGAGTTAATTTGAAGCCGTGTTATAAGAGAACGCATGGTTTTAGAAATATATAATGGAAAAAATGTCTTCAAATGATACGAATGATTGGCTCTTTTTAAACTTTCCGTTCAAATTTATAAAGCCTTTGTTCAAAACATATACTGTCAGATGAGTCTTTGGTATTCGATAATTATTTTGGCTTTAATGAAGCGGCACTATCTGAAGCAGTATTCAACAGTCGTTTTCCCAATATCGCTAATATATGAGGTGGATGACTTGACATTCAATGTCATCATGATGTCATTTTCCTATGGTATCAAATATGGGTTTCAGTTGAAAAGGATAATATGAATAATATGCCAAAAAACACTCTTTTTTCAATATAGATTTTTCACATCAAAGCTTATTGAGAAATCAATATCATATCAAATGACTTTCTCATATACTAAATATACAACAATAATTGCAACAACTCAATTTACAATAAAAAGATTTAAAAGCACACTAACATAAGTAATAAAATAATCCAAACAAATGCAGACAAATACATGTAATCATAGTATAGAATCTATTTTTAAAATAAATATCAATGTAATATATTTTATACAGTTTCTTTTTTTTTTGTTTTTTTTTTATGAATTTTAAACCGTCTAAAATACTTTCATTTTCAATATAAAAAAAAGTTGAATATGCGCCTTCGAATGGGACAGACAACTATTAAAACAATATGGTAATGTGATTTGTTTACAATACAACACTGATATTTTATAAGTAATGAAAGTAAGGTCTTAATTTCATTAAAAATGCTGCTAAAATTGTTTTAGTGAGTGCGTTACTTACGCTTATTATTTTTTTCGTCAAATTATTGCGTTTTGTTTTTATCTTTCATGTAAATCCAGTAACAGTGTCCGGTTACACAGCTTTTACATTTATAGACGCGTTAATCTTTACGAATTGCATTTAAAGCTATGAATACCAATGGAGCGAATCGTGCGCTATTGAACATGAAAGTCGCTTTTGTAAAATAAAATCGGTCAATATTATCAATGTCTATTTACCTGTTATGGAGAAATATTGATACAGATTGGCACGATTATGTGGAAAACTAAGTTAAACAGTAAATCGGAAAATACGCTTAACATAATTAACCAATCCAATACACGTTAAAAGACATATTAACTTAACAGTTTAAAGCGGTATGTTTTATAACATTAAATTGTACTTGCCATGAAAGGGAGTGGTTTAAAGTTTGACAATAATTCATTTAAATATAAAAAAACATGTGGATGATAATCATATCATATTTCTGACGCATAGACATTAAGTTCACAATCCCGATTACAAGAGTAAGCTTGTTTGCTATAAATGTGCATTATGCGTTATAATTCCATTTATGTAACATACGAAATCCAATGTATATAACGCACTACATAAATTGCCGTCCTCCCTCAAAATTTAAAGAACAGTAATGTCATTTTAAAAACTTATCGAGCAAATCAACCGATATCTCGTGTACCAAATGTGCTAAAACAGATTAAATATAACTCAACTACCCGTTGTAATTTCTGATAACATGTTTACAATAGCCAATGTATTGATACAACGAAGTGTATGTGATATATATAGTCAGGAATGTATATCAAAGTCTCCATAATTTCTACAACATGATATGCATTAAATATGCTTACTTAACTAAGCTCAGATGACGCCGTCGCTTTAAACAAACGCAAACAAAGCTAACGGGCTTTCAAAAGAGAAGCAGACTAGTTCATGTGTTTTCATTTATGATCCGTCAATAAGCATTGTACACAGGAGATATATGGAAATAAACTTGACAAATCAACGGATGAATTTTATCTCAAGATTTGTAAGAATAATTCGCATAGTTAAACCTGAAGGAACAAATCTAACAAAACGTGTTCAAAAGATGCATGTTCTCGTGATTTCATGAATATAATAATAGAGTTACACTCAAAGTTTGAGTACGCGTGTATATCTAAGGAAAATATTTACATCGCCAATTGGCTATATACGTTACCAAAATTGCACTTGCAGTTAACATTCCTCCATGTACGTTGTATTGAAAGCAACCCAAAAGAAAGTCTAGTATTTGTATTACGGCGCCCGAGTAAATGTCTCGATGACAACGACCAAATGTGTTTAACATTCAAAGAAGCCATGCTCATGTTTTATCGCTAAATGAAAAAAAATCGATATATATGTATATATATCACGATATACTTAACGATATACTTAAGTGTACTTAAGCCATTGAAATACCGAAGTTCACGTGAAAATGACTTCTTAAACGCATTTATCTCTTTCCAGTAGTATTAGATTACTAAATCGTTGGGATAAGATCATGAACGTCAATTATTTGTTTTCTTCGTATGCTGTATAGCGGGACTCTACTGTTCATAAAAGGATCATATGGATATGCGATGAATCTCTGCCAAATGAACATGACAGTCATAATAATTTTATTTTGAAAATACGAAAAAAAAACATATTTTTCTTTAAAGTTAGATTTATGTCTTTTAAATGTAAACATTATTTAGCATATCCACATTAGGGCACAGTTAGTGACTACTTACATTTTAAATAAAGTTACGCGGTATCACTTTGCGAGTCTCTAGTTATTATATTTTTTAACTATGCCTAACCAACTACAATCTTTTACGCGAATATATAAAACATTCGGGTATCATTTTATGTTTTCCTTAGTCGACGACGTTACCCGTAGTACTAACGTTAATTCACACACAAAAAACAGAGCGCTAAAGCATTGCAGTTATTTGTTTTTGTGTAAGCCTTATAACTCTTTGAAAATGTAAACGAAAGTATCTAAATTTGTTGATTTTCAATTTATAGTGTCATTTAAAAACCGATATTATTATGATTAAATTGCTTACACTTTACTCATAAGGGCTCTTCTTATCAAAAGAACATGATAACACATCGATTGAAATTGAAGCAGTAGTTACATTTATAACCCACTGTGTACCTCGGCGTTTGCGTTTCATATTTTTAAAACAATAACAACATTTTAAATAAAAGATAAATTAAACCAAAAAGAAGGTTTTATTTACAAAAAATATCAAACTAACCACTCTCCAAGTTTACAAACTTTCTCGGTAGAACTTTGTAAAAACATGACCTAAGTTGGTAATGTATTGAGACATGCTTTAGCATCAATATTTTAGATCACCGACCAATATCTAGAGCTCTGACATTTCGGCTATAATATCCCCCTCTTCATCTTTCAAACCCCGCCGTCAACGTGATGAAGTTTCAGTAAACATTGTATGTCAAAAATGCCTATGCTATGGTATTTATTTTTGAACGTTTATTCAGAATCATTAAGGAACATAACTTACCCAGTTCTATAAATCTGACATTCGATTTCATTTAATTATGAACCTTTAGAAATTTGTGTTAAATAACTTTCGTTAATTAAAATATCTCATAAAGTCAAGATGATGTTACGGTGAAACTTTCCTATATCACAATACATAATTATATTAAGCATCTATACATTAGGCAACCGAACACGTTCCATAAGTCGGAAATGCAATATGGCTCAATCATCCTTTCTCCGCTTAGCAATAAGGCTAAAACCCCAATGCGTTGCTTTGACCATTCAATGTCCGTGATCCCAGTTGTAATGATTAATGTTTATAGTTGGTATTGGTTCTGTTATTAAAGAAGTAAATATAAATAAACATTTTTCTTCTGGTAGAATTTCTAGAGTTTCACGGTTTGCTTGATTCATACATTTCTGTTACTGCTATTGTTTTATTCACTTAAGAAACAATATGTTGTTTTTATCATTTAATGCATTCTTCACACATCGTCAAAAACCTTGACTGTGTCCTCTGATATTATGTTTTTGGAACAACGAAACGAAAATAAACTATGCAAATCGATTGATTCTTCAGTAAAGATATAAGTGCTTGATCATGACCCTGTTCTGTGCGTTTTTTTCTGAAGATTTGTCGGATCTTCGGTGGGTCTGTAGACTTTTTATTTTCCGCACAATGTCTAGATAATGATATTTTCATCGCCTTGCATCATCTTTTGCCGTTTCTATTGAATAACCCTAAGTTTCATTGACTATATTTCAATCGAGCAGATAAAAAACGCCAACATATTTATGTGACACTCATGGACCCTGTTTTAAACATCTTTATGCATATCATAAATACACTTTTAGCAATACTAATGACGTAAACAATAAATATCTTACTGTGTGGAGTCTGACAAAACACCTAGCAAATCATCGTGGTGCTGTTTCTATTTTCACCATGCAATCTGAAAATAAAATAACGCTCATTGCATGTATTAAGGAATGTATTGTTTACATTTTTAAGGTCTTCCATTTTGATGTGTCTTATTCGAATGCTAAGAAACAATTTACGCACAATCTGATTACAAACAGATACATATTAAATAATTTTTACTGAACAGTTAATGTTGCATGACTACTTCTTGAATATAATGCTAAAAGATGTAAAAAGAGCATTTAATTAATAACTGAATACATACGGAATATTACGCTAGTCAATTGTTCCAAGAATTTGTATCACTCGAGTGGCTTGTGTGATGACGTATCACACGAGAGGCGGAGCCTCGAGTATGATGAGAAATAGCACAAGCCACAAGCTAACCCTGGCGTAATATTCCTTTTATTATATACAACAACTAACGAAAACAGTTAACAAATGTAGTTTTTACTTTAACAAAACTGACAAAACAATGACTAAAACGGCAGATCTACGCCATAGTTTATTTAAGACGCCTATGAATACAGTTTATGTAAATTAACGAGTAAACATTCAAACCGGGAAAACACAGGTTTCCGACACGCTTACCTTAATGCAATCGTAAATCCAATTTTTATAACAATTAAGTTGACAACTTTAATCCGATGTTTATAACAAAAATGTTTAAAAGATATGCACTTCAACTTCTATCTTCCATGTCTTTATCGAAACTTAGTTTAAACCTCACTATTTTATTGTATTCCTATCGAAATATACATTTATGCATGATAAACACACACTCCAAAATACGTTTTTCACACATACGTAATTGTTAAAAAACACTACGTCCGACATGTCCTTACAGAGTTTAGATAAAACTATTGTGTTTTGTCACAGAAATGACGTCACACGATGTACTACGTAATATATTTCGTAATATAAAATATTTCTATTTTTGGTGCGTGTAATGTGACGTCATTAAATGGGTCGAAGTAGTGCGGCTAGTATGGCAATATGGAATTGGAAACAACGAGTAGCGTAATACGGGATGTTTTATTTAAAAGATTGATACAACCTATATTTTGTTAAAAGCATTAAACAGGTTTATAATAAATATAATTTACTTATATCGATTACACTAATGTGGCTACTTTGCATACATGCTTTTATTGTTAAATATATAAAGACATAAATGAAAAGGGTCTAGATTTTAATTGTGGTATGGTATGTGAACAAAGCGCTCTTTGGAAACGTGGATCATTAATTTGCAATGCAAGTTAGAATGGGTATAATACTATCCCAAGTATTGTGAAATCTTCTATTGATATGACCAAAGTATGTGGATATTTGATATGAACCAATTGACGTAAATAAATTCACCAGGGAGGGCACTGGAAGTTTTTAAACTTTATTCTTGAACCATATAATAATTTGAGTATGGAGCAGAAATAAAAAAATAAATTTTATTAGTCTAGTATAATTTTTTATGTTTTATATGAAACAAATGCGTAGAAAGTTTGTATTACAATCACATTCAAAACCACATTTGAATACTTTACTTCATTGAGCAAATGATAAATTAGCGCATTTCAAAGTCGTCAGTGCGCTAAACGCCTCTTTTGTTCTCTATTAATACTCAACCATCTTATCATTAATGAGTAACGTGTATTAAAAGGTTGTGTGTTCCACTTGACTCAGCGGGAGTATGAACGACTAGTGTTTGTTGATGACCTGTAGATATAGTTGTATGCATTTCCTCACATTTCCTTAATCATATTACTGTTTTGTTATGCGTTAAAACGAATTAATTAGTGCTCTAGGCTGTAGACATATGATACTGCATACATACAGGTTATCATTATTTTGAGTGATCTTGCCTTTGTCCACTTTATCATTTTTATGTGATCGCTGTAACATGTAACTTAGTATATGTCGAAAAAAGGTATGTATATTAAGTCGCCAAAAGTGCAATGTATTGGCAAATACTACATGTATAAAAAATCAAGGCAAGCTAAGTGTTGCTATTTACACTGATGTTGTTTTTATTATAATTTCTTTATACATGTAATCCAATGACAAAATAAATGCAACACATTGTTCGTTTTGCGGTTAAATGGTAACATGTAACCTTCGAGGAAGACGAACGATTATTGTCACGGCTTGCCTGATGCTCTTAATTAAACTTCACGCAGCGGTTATCTACCCACGGCTACTTGTGATAACCACTGCCATCACAATAAAATCCTTCCAGATGTGGAAGGCTATATTAAGGTATTATATTATGAAAAGTAGTATCATTTTCTGTTATAATTCGAAAATAGTGTTTCAGGTTCATAATAAAAAAAACTAAATCAAACAAAGTAAAAATAAAAACCGGAAAAGTATTGTACTAGCTCTGCTTTCATCACGTGGTTGGTTATAACGGCATGGATTTGATATCGATATATGCTCGGAACCAGTCAAAGCTCTGCGCGGAGATTTGCTATCAATACTCAATAGTTTGCAACGCAACAAATAATTTATTGTTCTTACACCATGCTGTGGCATAGGTTTATTAGGTTATAGTGTACGTATTATGGATTTAATAAAAATTGGTTTATATAGAGTCACCAGTTTGGAACAAACACAAATGATTATTATGCTTCATTGAATATTTTTCAACAGTTGTTTATCTAGGAGAGGCGCAAGTACTACTGCTCGATTGTTAAGTTTTTGTTTCCCCATGGCAAATGTAGGTAATGTTGACATAGGAGACGTTTCTGTAAATAACTTAATTAGTGCTTGAGCGATTATAAAAGAGTTAATGAAAGACCTTTACCAAAGTATCTGAAATGAAGAACAACTGGTTCAGAATAAACACATACTTAAGCTCACAACGTTGGACTGGGGACCCCAAAGTTTGAAACTCGGAAATGTCACCATGATGGGTCATATATGTGACAACAGTAGAAAAGACCCTTAGGTACAGTTAATGATTTATTATTAAATGAGATTCAAGTTATGTCTCTGAAAGACAGTGGCGTCGTAGTCTCATCAGTCAATCAGGCGTTCAATGAAAAGTTGGAACCTAAGACTAACAAGATAACACAATCAATGATAAATGCAAAAGTGCAGTTGTTTTTGTTTTGTTTTGTTTTGGGGGAGGGGGGTTAACGTTTAAATGATCCTTCAAGTAGACTTTATTTGCGGAACAAAATCCCCAACCTTACTGTATATTCCAGCGTATCATGGGTTCATAACTGTGGTAAATTTTACAAAAGTTAATTATTGAAAATTCTATTACAATGTTTTAAAATGAATATTTAAACATAACAATTGATTTTCCGTATGTCGCGTTATTGGAAACGTATGCATCACTAGTCTACTAGTATTAAACAATAGTTAATATGCGATAAGGCGAATGCCTCCTTCGAAATGCATTGATTTCGATTGAAAGTTTAAACAAATAACTTTGGATTGTTCATTTATGATGCTGATGATGTTAAACCCGAAATAGCTTTTCGAGACATATTGCAATGATTGAGCTGTCGTTCGCCATTTGAGCAAAGCGCACAAATATTGATATTTTGGCAAAAACAAATCTTATTTGCCAAGATGCTAATATCAAAGTTTGTACCAGACGTCCAACATAACTATTCGGACTTGTTAGTTTGGTTTTCTGCTTGTTTCCTTACACGGGTTAGCACTTTAAAGTAGGCGTAAACCAGTCTAAAACAGAATATGAAAACTAACGTTAAGTTAATTGTTATTGAAGAGGATATGCTAGCTTTGCCAATCAATAATGAGCTCACTTGAACCTGGTGTTAAATAAACGCTTGAATAGGTAAAGCTATTGGGTAATTAGGCGGGACAGACACTCTTTTAATTAGGGACGAAATCGGGCCATTCGTGTGCGTTCACTGTAAAACTTGAATACACAGATAATATTGCCGTCAATATTCGACTTTTATTTCCGCTTAAAATAGTTTTTTTCCAAACAGCAAAAAGCGCGTGGAAATAAATTAGTTAATCAGCAGATGATCATTTCACAATTTTCTGACGAATATCGGTCTTGATTAAAAAGTGATACTTAATTAATTAGGTATTTTGTATTACCCGAACCCGAATACAAACCAGAAGCAACCTGACAACGGCGTTGTTAAACCAAGTGAATGTCTGAAATACCAGCGAAGTTGAGATCTTAGATCGCGTTTAATAAAAATTAAATTACAGTTTTGTTTAAGTCAAACATAGGTAGAGTAATTCATATAGTTAACTTTACCAAGGACACTAGCCTGTATGTCTTTAAAGTAGTAAAATTGGCTTCTTTAAGTTTAAAAAAAAAGTCGGGCAAACAGAGATCAATCAAGCCACTAAAACAGTATTTCAAGTCATGGGCAGTTATTATTACTCGGTTGTGCTTTTACAATGAAATAAAATTAATGTTCTGTCCCATTCGCATTAAGGTTTTTAATTGAAAACATAAACATAATTGGTTGCAGTATATTAAAAAATGACTCGTTAACGAAACAAACTATGTATAATGGTAAAAGTTTAGAAATTAAGATAAGCTAAATGTGTGATGTTGTGAAGTAGTTTTATGAATATAGCAATGGACAGAAAGGTCAATGAAATGTGATAATAGGTTACATTCCATTTATCTATGTTGTTAAAAAAATTGTTCCGTGTGGTATGCCTGTAGTGATGTGTAACATTGCCATGAATGTTGTGGTTCCATGCATTAAATAAATTATGGTTTTACTTTGTCTTGTACCATTATCATATTTTATTATATTGACAACTGTTTGTTGAATTATTATAAGTGACTTTGTGAGCTTTGTTATTATTAAAAACAATACAACATTGCAATAATTAAAATGTTCTTTCTATGACCAGTTACCGCATGTCGACACATGCAAACGTTTTCGCTACAAATAAATTTATGTTTAGTGTGAACCCTGCATACTGGTAAAAGCTAAAAATAAAATATTAATTGAAGTAGCAAACAATTAATCTACGGTGCCAGTTCTTTACTTGAAGTTAAACAAAATCATATTCACTAATGTTTATAAGCCTCCAATTAAATACGAATATTTACCTATATAGCGGTACAATTAAAACAGACCCACTATTATTATGATATATAAATAACATACCTTCAGACAATCTACTCTCTCACGAAAACATAACGATTTATACCCCGACGGCACCCACTTTTGAATGAAGTGCGCTCGATTGAATGTTGACTTATGTAGAAACCGTGTAATAGGAGAACGCATGGCTTTTAAAACCTATATTTGAAAAATGCCTCCAAATTATACGACTGAATGGGTCTTTTTAACCTGCCGTTCACATTTGTAAAGTCTTTGTTCAAAACAAATCTAATACTTTCAGACAAGTGGGTTGTATTTGATAATCAGTTTAGCTTAACTGCAGCGTCGCTTAGTGAAGCATTTTTAAGCAGGCATTTTAACCATATCGTAGTTTTTAATTCAATTGATTATTTAATATCTGAAATGATTTAGATGACATGACATTTTAATTCATCATGATTGTCATTTTCCTAGTATCAAATGTGTTAAAACTGAAAATGATGATATGAATTATTTGCCACAAATTAATGTATTTCAATATGGAATTTTAACATCAACGCTTATTGACGAACCAATATCTTTTTGTTTCGTCGAAAGAATTTTCTCAAAAACAAAATATAAAAACTACAACAGCAGCAACGTAAATGCACAATAACAAAAGTACTATTATACCCCAAACGAGTATACAATACATTTAATGATATAGTTCATTATATTTGTTTGAACCATGGTTTGAAGTAACATCATTAGGATTAGGTCTTCATTCAATGATAGAGAAGACTACATTCGTTTAAACCATTCTTTGAAGTAACATCATCCGTATTAGGTTGTCATTCACTGTTTAAATATACTATACTTTTAGAACAAACGGTTCAAATGACACAATCCGGAATAAATTAAATTTTCAATCATATAGTAAAGTATATTTGTTTAAACCATGGCTTGAAGAAGTATAATCTGATAAGGTTGTCATTCAATGATAGGATAGAGTATATGTGTTAAAACCATGGTTTGAAGCAATAGCGTCAAGATAAGTTTGTCATTCAATGATTGAGAAAACTATATTTGTTGAAGCCATGGTTTTAAGGAACAACCGTCGGATTGTGTTGTCATTCATTTATAGAGTAGACTATATAAAGTTTAACCAATGTTCTAATAAAAAGCATCCATATTAGGTGGCCATTCAATTATAGAGTAGACTATGTTTGATGTCACTACATCCGAATTTGGGTTTTTATCAAAATGGAAAGATGTCCGTCATTGTTGCTTGCAATTTGCACATTGTGCAAATGCATGGTATTCTGTAAAGATTAATAATTTATGTGATTTGCCAATGAGTTAAAATTTAGAATAGGCCAATATAATACTATTTTTATTTTGAAAGCATTTGAAGGTGTGTCTTCTTACAGGACATATAACTATTTAAAAAATCAACATTTTGAATTGTTGTTTGATCTAAACAACAGTTCCAATCCTAATGTGTGACGGGGTAAAATAAGTCCTGCTGTTGTAAAGTATCAAATGTCGAACTTTAACGTTATTTTCTTTAGTTATTTTAGTTGTTAATGTTAATCCAGTAACGTTATACGTGGATATATTTGCGATTGTTTGGGTTGAAAGCTTTGAATACTAATGAAGCGAAACGTTGGCTATTCATCAAAACCGCAAGCTTTTGTAACATAAATATCGGTCATGATAATAAAGGTGTATTTACCTTGTTATGGAGAAATACCGATACAGATTGGCAAAATAAGTTGAAAACCTAAGTTTTAACATAAATCGGAAAGTACTCATACTAATGAGTTACCCATGTAATACAATACGTTAAAGATAATATTAACTGAACAGCGGCATGAATTCTACTTACCATAAACACGAATATACAAGTAAATGGTAACTATGCATGTATATATAATATACAAAGTAGACGATAATCATATCATACTTCTGGCACATGCACGTATTGCACACAATCAGGAGAACTAGAATAAACGTCTAGTTTATTAATCTGCAGTATGCGTTAGAAAATATTAAATGATGATTTACGGTGATTATATAAAATATCAGCCATGGATAGGCAATTGAATAGGAATAAGTATTGGGACATAAAACGTTTAATGGTCTAATAGACATACTGTTATCTAATGTGATTCATCAAAGAATGAATCCAATGACTTGAAGATGAAAGTAAAAACAATTATTACTGAAAGCAAAATTTAATATGGGAAATCATTACTGAAATATTTTGTCTTAATGACAAAGTGTGGTGACTCAGATTGAAGTTGTTACATTTAAAAGGGAAATTATTGGCGTTCATCCTTTAGTATCAGATGGATGATTATTATTGAATATAAAATGTGTTGGACATGTTGAGGAAAATTTATATTTAGATATGTGTTTATCATTACTAGCCAACGGGTTTATGATAGTGAATAGAGTGCAAGTGATATGCAAGGTTGATTATAAAGAGTTGGTCAAGGATTATTATATGTATTTAATTCGTTTTATAATTGCAACGTTTAGGAATAAATTTTATTGTACGTGTGTATTTGAGTTTGAAGAAGTGTGTATATAGTAAAGTAAATGTACTATATTGATATATCATGGCTCAAAGTGGAACATGTACTACGCTTCGAAATTCTGCACAGAGATCCAGCGCTAATAAAGAAGATGGGTTACAAGGTATGATCCAACAACTAGAACAACATTAAAGGGCGTGCCTTCATATATATTCACAACTCAGCGCCGTCCACACACGCAGATGCTGATAAATACACTATTCCAGATTGGAAAGCAAACACGTTAACGTATGTGCTTTTACAGCTGAAAGCAATAAGCTGCGAGAAAAAAACCCTGATCTATATGCAAGATGAACATAACAACATTGCACATTGAAAGTATATCACTTACTCCTTAAATGTAGTTGCCAAATGTGTTGCTTAACATTTTCCTAATAGTGCATATAAAAGACATTAATTACCATATGAAATGAATGTCTTGCATTTGCATAGTAAAACAGAAGAAATTGGGAGATGAAACAAGTTCCTAGCAGCTGAACGACAATCACTATGTAACGACTTGAGTTGTGAGAGAAAAGTTAATTATAGCATGCAGTCGTGTGAAGAAGACTTTCCAAATGCAGGCAGTAATGACATCATTCAATAAAGATATATAAAAGCAAACAGAGAACAGAGGAGTCAGAAGAATAATACGATTTGGTATTATAATGTATTTCAATCCAGCTAGGACTGACACAAAACATACGACAGAAGGTTGAAGAAATAAACAAACGAAGGTTATATAATGGAAGGGACGGACACATGACGATAGGAAAAATCTGGTCTCTCCGCAGAAAGTGCGCTCTTGCATGACCTTATATTTATTGAAATGCATATAAGCATATGCTAGTTGCGCCGATAAATACTAAGCTCGCTTACATGTTGGATAACGTTGTTTAATAAAACGTAAAGATGGGTGTAGATATGTGTCATGGATGACATCTGGTCATTTATGCGTATTTGATGTATAGTTGTAATACACAGTTTATAGTGTGATCTGCTTTCACATTATCTGCCAGTTTTACAAGTCTTATTTAAAAAAAACACAATGAAAAAGAGCGTCTTAAATAAATAAATTATAATAAAGTTGATTATTGCACACCTTCCCTGGATTATCGATCTTAATTTAAGCGTGACAATTAATTAATAGGTCGTTTTACGTAAAACATACCTTAAGTTAATATATTCAAATTTGGAAAACATGTTTATCAATGCGTACAGTTAACTATAAAAATGGCAGTAACCTTTATGTCTTTATTGTCGCTAAACTAGCTTCGTTAAGATCAAAGCGTCCTCTGGACGGAAAGGTGTTTGACCATACAAACAAAACATATACAACATCTTATACTATGACATTTCCTTAGTCAAAGAAAGTAACTTTCAATTTGCTTGGATTTGACAATGAAACAAACTCTATGCAGTTTGATTTATGCGTTAAAATTACATAATTCTTAACAGTTCCTGTATAATTCAGTATGATGAAAAAAGAGTCAGTGACGAAACATTCAAAGTTCATAGGATGAAAGAAGCCAAGTTTATGATCTTATGATTTTATTCTTGAAATAAGCCAAGTTTATGATCTTATGATGTTATTCTATGTAGGATGTGTTAAACGCATGTGGTGATTTGAATATGCTTATATGGTACAAGCCACTGGTATGTTTTGTTAAAATGGTCTACACGTAATATTTGTGCAGTGATGTGGATTTATACTTTAAAATGTGATTTTTATATCAAATAAATGATATTCTGTTTTCAACATTTTGCACTATAATAATTTATTTTATAAACAACTGTCTTTTGCATTATAAATAGTTATACTCTATTATGTGTTATCATGAAATGAAATAATACAAAAAATGAAAATAGTTTATATTTAAATTCGATTTCAAGTTTATGCAAACTTACCAACAAAACCAATTAATCTCAAAGACATGTATGTTAAGAGTGAGCCGTCCATACTGACCACCAATAAAAAACAAATATGTAATATAACAATCACTGAAACTCAGTTTCAGTTCTTGACTTTAATATAAACATTCTCATATCACAGTTAAAAAGCTTACACTTGACTACGAATTTGAACAGAAACCGTGGTACATTTATACACAATTAAATGTTCACTAGTTCAAAGATTAACAAGCAAATTTAACTTACCCGCGCACCATCAACTCCTCTATGAATGCATAACGACATATACACGGTTTTCTACCACTGTTGAATGCGGTGCGCCGGGGCTAATTTCAAGTTATATTTAAGACAGATATGGCTTTGTTCTGAACATGTGTAATATGATCTCACATGATACAAAATAGTGGCTCTGTTTAAAAAGCCGCATAGATTTACAAAGTCATTGTTAAAAACAAACCTGATTTTGAAGCGATTATTAGTGTGCGGTTAATGTTTTGTTTTACTGAAAGGTCTCTAGCTGAAGCAGTATTCAGTAGGCGTTCTTACTATATCGTACCCGGCCTTTCAATCGCGTATTTAAGACTGTGTTCATTTCAACCGCTTATTTCGGACTGTGATGATATGGATGACTTGTCATTTCATGATTTCATGATATTTATTTTCTGAAAGTTCCAAGTACATTTTTACAAAAAAACATAAAACCATACTTTTAATTGTATGCAGCTAAACCAAGAATTCCAAGACAGTGTTTACACACCAACGTATATTGAGGAACCAATATTAACCGTTCAACTGTACAAACAAAGAAGTCATTAAATAAAAAAGCATACATGCGCGATTAACAATAGATACCCGGCTGTTTACCACTTAACGAAGTGCGCTCAATTGATTATAATAGGATAACGTATGACGAGAGAAATGTATTTTGGACATATGCCTTCAAATGGATCTATTGAAACTTGCCGTGCACATTTATAACGCTTATGTTCAAATCAAAGCTAATAATTTACTTTATGTATTTAGTATGCGATAGTTAAATTTGCTTTACTAAAGCGGCATAAGCTGAAACAAGCGTTGTTACAATATGGTAATCTTTCATCAACCGCTAATTCAGTACTATAGTGATTTTGATGACTTTAAGTGTTTGTCATCATGATTTTCATTTTCATATTATACCCTTTGTGTTTTTAAACTGAAAAGCAGAATATGAATTATATGCCGTTTAAAAGTATGTGAGTACAATTGGTTCATGTTAAGGCAGATAATTATTTCAACGTGTTGGCTGAAGTATTTAATCAGTGAAGATGGAGGCAGAAGAGTTGAATTTGCAATTAATAAGATCATCGATATTTAAAAGTTGAAACATAATAAAACTTGCTAAGATAGTGAACACGTTTTTTAAATTCTTGAAACAGTATTTGCTAAAATGTTTAATAGAGCTGTTGTCTTCATATTTTAGGGAAGACCAATATTATTTTAGTATTTTAATAATAAATATATAATGCAAATTATATTATCCATATACATATTATGGCTTGAATGAGAGTGCTTCGTTTTTCTATCTAACTTCAAATGAATTATACGACTATTTTTCTGTAGTTAAGGTTTTTACATAATTGTTACTTCAAAAACCGTTTATGGTAACATAATCTAAAATTGACAATAAACTCGTAACATATTTTTTTCTTAACTTTATTGATACTAAACGGTCATTTGTAGCGTCCACGATTCCGATAATTAAGGTATAAAATGTGATTTGAATGGCCTTTAAAACGCACCAGATACATTCTAGGTATAAACAAGATGTGTTTGTGAAACACTATATCCCCGTATATGACGTTTGACCTTGAAGGATGACCTTGACCTTGACCCTTCACCACTCAAAATGTGCAGCTCCATAAGATACACATGCATGTCAAATATAAAATTGCTAGCTTCAATATTGCAGAAGTGACAATACATGAGCAATTTTGACCAATATTTTTGACCTTGAAGGATGACCTTGACCTTGACCTTTCACCACTCAAAATGTGCAAAACCAAGAGATACACATGCATGCCAAGTTGCTATCTTCAATATTGCAAAGTACTCATCAAATGAGCAATTTTGGCCACATATATTTGACCTCTGACCTTGAAGGATGACCTTGACCTTGACCTTTCACCACTAAAAATGTGCAGCTCCATGAGATACACATGCATGCCAAATATCAAGTTGCTATCTTGAATATTGAAATATTGCAAAAGTGTACATTAAATAAGCAATTTTGACCCATATATTTGACCTTTGACCTTGAAGGATGACATTAACCTTTCACCAATCAAAATGTGAAGCTCCATGAGATACATATGCATGCCAAATATCAAGTTGCTATCTTCAATATTGCAAAAGTAATTGCAAATGTTAAAGTTGGCGCAAACCAACCAACCAACCAACAGACCAACAGACAGGGCAAAAACAATATGTCTCCCACTACTATAGTGGGGGACATAACAAATTTAAGAGGGACAATGCCCCCGGATCCCTCTAGAATGACCTAAGATACTGCCTCGGCTATAATTTATTTGGGTTTAGCTAGGCCGCTGATACAATATTCGAACACAAATTGATATTATTCGGATATATCTATTTTCACATTCAGCAATGCAAAAACATCCGCGATCTTCCATAAGTATCAAAGGGAGTAATTACTATGGTGTAAATGATCTAAACAAAACAACATGAGAAAGTAAAACGTTATATTTTTAGCAAATATTCGAGAAATAAGCATTTTTATAAGTGCTACGATATAAGTGCGATTCAAAGATAAGCATAACATTTAATATACCTTATGTTTATAATTGTATTTTTTTAGAAAATATATGTTGATGATATGATTATTTAATAACAGTATGCTAAATACCAAGGCTAGATATCCATTTCCAATAATTTAAACTTACTAAACACATATATCTTCAATTATAGGGATAACTCGACTGTTTATCCCAGGACATGCTTTGTCGGTACAATCACGTGATACCAAATACATGTGTAGCTTCATTGATGGATAATAATGGTGTGTTAACTTTGTATACATATCTTAAAGTAAATTTTGAGTATGAATCATATTTAGATATATTGCCTAGTAACCTAAGATTCTTTATTAGCAAAATAAGAATGTGTTCTCATCCATTGCGTATACATACTGCTAGAAATGGTGTAAATAGAGTTGAAAGAAATGAAAGTTATTGTACATATTGTGATATGCATGATTTGGCAGACGGATGCCATTTTATATTTATATGTCCTAGATAAAATAATATTTGACAAAAATATATCAAACGTTACTATTATGTTAATCCAAGTGTTATTAAATTCATTGAATTATTAAATATTAAGGGTAAGAATATTCTGAAAAACCTAGCTCTTTATATTAAATTAGCACTGTCTCATAGAACTGCTTTTACTTATAATAAAACATCAGTTCATCCTCTTATAGTTATGTAATTTTTTATTTGAATGTGCTTTTTTTCCACTGTGACTTTATATTATGTTTGTACTATATGTATTTATGTAATGATTATGTTCTTATTGTAAAAGCCGTAAATAAACCTATGTTCTTTTCTGTTCTGTTCTGTTCTGATTAATTAGTGGGTATATTGTAAGACACACATTGTCTTATAGTTGTTATTTGCTTCATTATAGTTTACTTCTCGTCTTATTTTGGTATTTATCCAGTTGATGTAATTGAAACAGCATTCACATATTGCGCAACTGGTGCTACGGTAAAAACAAATTTGCGTGATACTTAACTGCCGTTTGCGTACGTCAAGACATGCTATGTGCAATTAAAAGAATAAATAATGATATGTCAAGGTGCTTTTAAATTACCGATACTTACAACCAGTTCATTTGATGTTCAAAAAAACGTGCAGTTATCATTTATGGATTTTGGCAGTAATATTGGCATGAAATATCGGGGTATTTTAATCAAACACAATGCATGTGGTAATGTTTCAAGATAGCAATTACATGTATTATTTTTTTAAGTGGCTTAAAATCTCGAGCAAGTTGTTATATCTGATATGCCTATCATATAAAGATTTATTCACAACAGTTATCAAAAGGTATACATAATTGATCAGTAATAAACAATATAAAATATGATGGGTATACATCTTTCCAGCCTTTTATTAAGCCATCAATATTATGATCTTATTTTAAATACGTAGTATATGGGGCGTATAGTTGGTTAAATCGTTGTTATATTTACGAAAGATGTATTAACTTTAAAAACAGAATGTATTAATGGTTTTGTTGACACATAACTGTTATTATTTGTCGTTTTGCATGAATTATCATTAAATGCGTTAATGTTTATAACAACAACAAGTCCTTTCCAGGGACACTTTCAGCATAAACTAAACAATTAAAAATATACTAAATTGGTTATTTATGCAATGTTTATTGATTACCGCTATACATATGCAAACTATTAATAAGCGCACTGTAATAGTATACACATTTCACTTAAGTAATCTCTTTTAGTAGGTATACGTTATATTCTAAATAAAAACCTGTATGAAAATATCGCAAGTTATTTTATTGTTTCAAAGTGATTTCGCCAATATAATATATGCTGGAAAATGGTGAGTATGTATAAGTTTATTAAGTGAATATATACTTGTTTTAAAATAAAACCAATATGTCCCCTTGACAACTTGAATATTTTGGTTAATAATAAGCATGTAGTTATTTTATTTGTATCATTTGATCAATTAATACGTGTATTCATAGAGGAGGGTATTGTTTAACTTAAAACATTCTAGTGAACATACATGCACTACTGATTCGTTATAATTTTTTTCATTGTTCATTGTATCATTTTATATGTGTACATGTCGTATTCCTTGCATTGTTTTCAACAAAAAGATATTCTAAAGACCTGTATGCCCATATACCGGTGGTATAACTTGTGTTATTTAATAATCCATGTAACATTAAGACGATTACCAAAGATTGAGTACACTGTTTAAGTACAACTTGACCCAAAGTCGAACTCTGTCTAGTTGTAAATAAAATTTTCTTGCATTGAGAATTGAACAACACATGTGGCTTCTAGATAGGTCAAAGTTTAAAGATTATACCTCTTGACCTAGCTTTAAGACGCATGTGACTCAGAATCAAACTGTATTTAAATATTGAGTTATATATGTGGCCACTAGAGTGATTACAAGGTTTTGCTAAAATTTGACCTGGTGACATGATTTTTGAAAGCACGTGACCTAGATTCAAAATCGGCTTGAATAAGGTCAAGGAAATATTCATTGAGTGATAATGTTGCTTCTACATTATTAACAAGACTGTTGTAAGATTTGACATAGTGACCTATTGTTGGAAGCAAATGGCCCAGATCACGACTCAAGATAATGTTGGGTCGATTATTTCAATGTACATTCATGAAATAGTTTCAGACTAAGGCTATATAGTGTTAAGATAAACATTCTGACCAATTTACATCAAGATTGGATAAAACATGTGGCCTGTAGAGAGATTACAAGCTAAACGTTGACCGCCCACACTGCTGAACGATGGACATGGGTGATCGCAATAACCAGTGTTCGCCAAAACCGTCGGTCCGCCGGTCATGACCGGCAAATTTTTCTAAGGACCGACAAGGGATTTAAGATAATCGGTCCGACTGACCGACACAATCGGATAAAAATGATTTCAAAAAGATCACTCAAAGTGTATGATATGCTATTGGATTAACAGAAGGTAAATGATGTTTTTGTTCAACTTCTGTCAAAATCCTTTTTTTCTTACCTTCATTTTGATGTTTTGATGATTAAAGTTGAATTAGAATTGACTATTACACGCGAGTTCAAAATCAACGGTCTTTGTTAAAAAAGCAACCGAGTGCGTCCGCCATTTCATTTGTTCCATTTAATTTCTCCACAACAAAAACCGCATGAAAACTTGTTTCAACAGGCATTTGTGAGCATTTCTGTTAAATAGTTTCATTATTATATTGGCGGAAAGTGTCGTCCCTGATTTGCCTGTGTGGACTGCACAGGCTAATCTGGGACAACACTTTACGCTCATTCATTTAACCCCCTTTTCACAGAGCACTGCTTATATAAGAAAAAAAAGCGGAACATAATGTTGAATCTTTAAGTGGCCGATGTAATGTTGGATTTTCAAGTGATCTGGTTTTTGTTGGATTTTTAGCTCGACTATTATATATGAAATATATTAAGTGGAGCTATCCTACTCACCCCGGCATCGGCGTCTGCGTTAGCGTTAGCGTCTCCGTGCAAATGTTTAAGTTTTCGTACTACCCCAAATATTTTCTTTGTCCCTTGACATATTGCTTTCATATTTTGCATACTTGTTATCCAACATGACCCCAACCTATAAACAAGAGCAGACAACTCTATCAAGCATTTTGTAATAATTATGGCCCCTTTTCCACTTAGAATATGCAGCAAATGTTAAAGATTTCGTACCTCCCCATTTATTTTCATTGTCCCTTGACATATTGCTTTCATATTTTGCATACTTGTTTACCATCATCACCATAACTTATAAACAAGACCAGACAACTCTATCAAGCATTTTGTCATAATTATTGCCCCTTTTATACTTAGAATATGCATATTATTGATAAATCTATGTTAAAGTTTGCGTACTACCCCAAATATTTCCAATATCCTTTGACATATTGCTTTTATATGTTGCATACTTGTTTACCAACATGACCCCAACCTAACAACAAGAGCAGACCACTGAATCAAGCATTTTGACATAATTATGGCCCCTTTTACACTTAGATAATTGAACATTTTGCTTAAATTGCCATAACTTCTTTATTTATGATCACATTTTATTATTACTTTGACAAAACAACACTTACCTAAATACCACAATGGATTCCACCCAAACAATACCCCACGCCCATACCCAGAATCCCTTCCCCCCCCCCCCAATCTCCCCCGCCCCATTTTTTTTAAAACATCATCTAATAAATTACCACACCCCACATTATACCCCCCCCTCTTAACCCTTCCCCCCTTCCCCTCTCCCAATTTTTTTTTAACATCATCTTATAAATTACCCCACCCCACATTAAACCCCCCCCTCTCACCCCCCTACACCCCTATCCCCCCCCCTTTTTATTTTTGAAAGATCGTCTAATAAATTATTGAATATGAACAATTTCCCCATGATGGCTTACGTTATAATTGTCAAGCACTCGAATAGTCGAGCGAGCTGTCCACTGAAAGCTCTTGTTTAATGACATTGTCAAATACATTTACTAGACAATAATAATTATTATTTATTTTTGTTCTATATTTTCATAATCAAATTGCTAAACTGGCATCAATGTATTGTGATAATCGTATTGATGATGTTTTTTATGTCCCCTTTCGAAGAAAAGGGGGCATATAGTGATCCGACTGTCCATCTGTCTGTCCGTCTGTCTGGCCGTCTTTCTATCACACACTTTGCGTTTAGGTTTCGAAAAATGCTCATAACTTCTATGTCCCTTGAGATATAACCTCTATATTTGGTATGAATGTGTATATGAACACGGCCTTTCCATACGCACACAAATTTTCACCCCTGTGAACTTGACCTTGAACTTAGGGTCCGCGTTTAGGTTTCGAAATCTGCGTTCAGGTTTCGAAAAATGCTCATAACTTTTATGTCCCTTGAGATATAACCTTCATATTTGGTATACATGTGTATATGGACAAGGCCTTTCCATAAGCACAAAATGTTTTACCCCTGTGACCTTGACCTTGAAGTTAGGGTTAGCGTTTAGGTTTTTAAATCTGCCTTTACGTTTTGAAAAAATGCTCATAACTTCTATGTCCCTTGAGATATAACCCTCATATTTGGTATGCATGTGTATATGGACAAGGACTTTCCATAATCACACACATTTTGACCCCTGTTTTCTTGACCTTGAACTTAGGGTCTGCATTTAGGTTTCGAAATCTGCTTTTAGGTTTCGAAAAATGCTCATAACTTCTATCAAGCGTTTATAGGGGGCATAAGTCATCCTATGGTGACAGCTCTTGTTCATTCATCATTATCAAATTGAAGTCATAGT
Organism: Dreissena polymorpha; assembly: GCF_020536995.1. Taxonomy (NCBI): domain Eukaryota; kingdom Metazoa; phylum Mollusca; class Bivalvia; order Myida; family Dreissenidae; genus Dreissena; species Dreissena polymorpha. The sequence continues at coordinate 48,275,308 of NC_068364.1, read as the reverse complement.
TATGCCCAAATATCAATGTATGCCGTTTGCTAAATATAAAATTGAACTTTATTTATTAGCCAGCCTATAGAGGTCCGCTGTGGCATTGAGATTGTTAACATTAAAAGTAATCGGTTGTTTTGATTGCAAATTTTTACGCCCCGGATCGAAAGATCTGGGGTTGTTTTTCGATCCGGGGTATATTGTTTTTGACCTGTCAGTCTGTCTGTCATTCATTCATTCATCCATTGTGTGCGTCCCAAAACTTTAACCTTGGTTAAAGTTTTGCAATAACATCTCATGTTTTTAAATCCAATATGTATTTAATATTTAATAAGAGAATACAAAGATTTGCAGATTATAATAATAATTGTTCAATTTTAATTGCAGGCTCTGGAGACAAAATACACTGTCTTACGACAGAAGCTATTGGTTGATTGCTTGCGAATTAGGATGGGAACTGACCAATTGGAGGCCATGTCTCAAAACGACAAGCAGCAAAAAGTGATGATCCTGGATAAACAAGTTGTGGAACAAATCCAAATAGGTGTGTCTAATTGTTGATTGTATGGGTTTTTATGCCCCCGGTAGGGTGGCATATAGCAGTTGAACTGTCCGTCAGTGTGTCAGTATGTGTGTATGTGTGTCAGTCCGTCTGTCCGTCCGAAAACTTTAATGGCCATAACTTTTACAATAACTTTTGCATTATTGAAGAAAGCAACTTAATATTTGGCATGCATGTGCATCTCAAGGAGCTGCACATTTTTGAGTGGTGAAAGGTGAAGGTCAAGGTCATCCTTCAAGGTCAAATGTCTAATATATGGCATCTGTCCGTCCGTCCAACAGCTTTAATATTGGCCATTACTTTTTCACTATTGAAGATAACAACTTGATATTTGACATGCATGTGCATCTCATGGAGCTGCACATTTTGAGTGGTGAAAGGTAAAGGTCAAGGCAATTCTTCAAGGTCAAGGTAAAAAAACATGTATCAAACTGAAAGCGGCGCAGTAGTGTGCATTGTGTTTTTGACAAACACATCTCTTGTTGTAATTATGTCGATTCTGTTTAACTATTATCATATGTGTTTTCTTACAATTATTCAATATAAGATCATCATATTCATGCTGAAAATACAATTAAATATGTACGATGTAATGTTTACCAGAAAACATCTTATATGGGAACATTAATTTTAACCTTGAGGGGGCAGTCATAACTATATTACAAACAACAATTTGTTTCAGTAATAGAACTTTCAATGTGAAATATGTCATCAAAATGACTCAACCCATTATTTAAAGTAAAATTTCAAAGTTTTTGTTATGCCCCCGGATCGAAAGATCGAGGGCATATTGTTTTTGGTCTGTCTGTCTGTTCGTCTAACATTCATTCATTCATTCATTCATTGTGTGTGTCCCAAAACTTTAACCTTGGTAAAAGTTTTACAATAACTTTTGCATTATTAAAGATAGCAACTTGATATTTGGCATGCATGTGTATCTCCTGGAGCTGCACATTTTGAGTGGTGAAAGGTCAAGGTCATCCTTCGAGGTCATAGGTCAAATATATGGCTTCAAAGCGGCGCAATAGGGGACATTGTGTTTCTGACAAACACATCTCTTGGTAGTATTGAATAGCATTTTTCTGGACTTCATCAATGCATGTAGTGCAGAGAACATTGCGCTGGCGTTCATGCAAATGAGGCATACTTTTCTCAACAGTAAAAACAACAATGAAAGACAGATAAATTTTTCTCATTTTTTTTTTCATTTAAACTTGGAGTTCACAGGTTTGATTCCCAATGTGGGGGCTTCTTTAGATCTCCACAAAAAAGAAACCAAGTTATGGTTATTTACAAAAAAGGAATGTACTCGAAAGCGTTTAAATAAACCTTAGGTTGTTAATTCGATAAAGCTAAACTAAATAGTTTGCAGAAAGTTAAGATTACTTTAAAGAGCTCTGTTTTACAGGAAGTGCCAAAACATGGGGAGAATCTTGACCAGTTGTTGCTGACATTCTGCAAAGTCTATTAGAAGTTCTCGGGATTTGTCACTCCTGCACTTGTGGTACAGGACCTTATTGCTCCAATTTGTAGCGGCCAATTTTAGATTGTTTTTGGATCAAGTTATTTATTTGACTTTATTGTTATCATTTGAATGTATTGGTCTTCTTTTAGTTGACATATGTGTTAGTAAACAAATTAAAAAATTAAGTAAAATTCTATTGGTTTGGAAGGGTTTGAGAAAGCGTAGTGAAGCCAACCCTTGAATAGAGTCCGTTTGATGTAGCTTTCTGCCAAACTTTTAAAACACTTAAAACAGTTACTTTACAAACAGAAACTATATTATCAATAGTAAAAAAGTGTCGCTTCTGTTAGTGAAACTATTAAAAAACTTAAGGGGAAAGATTTTGAAGCTGTTTAAAAACAAATACAATCGGGTATAAACAGCTTTCCCCCTTACCTTTTGGGGAATGGCACGAGATCTGGTCCAATGGGGGAAATTAGCCCTGTTTATTAGATAATATGGATTCATAAAAGGTTCAAAAACATGTGCTGTAAAACCATTAAATTTCGTGTGGTACGAATTTTCGTGGATTTTGTTGGTCCACTGAATCACGAATTCAAGTACCAACGATTATTTATGCATTCTTTTAGCCGAAATCGGTCATTTCCGACATTTTCATTTGTTTTCGGTTATCCGAGATATTTTTTTTTTTTGTAATAATTACTTCACTTCAGTAGGTAACATTACACCATTTCTTGATTAAATAAAATATTTCCGAATTGAAAATGTTTTCTTCCACTGAATCGTTAGCGACCTGTGTCAATAATGCTTTAGTCATAGACTGAGCCTTTGCAAGGTCGGGCAATCCTGCTATAGTAGGGGAACGTGTCTGAACTGGTTCCGTTTTTAACCATTTTGAAAGAGACATTGTTTGATTGAGATATGCTAGTTAATACAATATGCTGTTATCTTGATAAGTGTCTGGGTAATAATACTTTTTTACGTGACGTCGTCAAATTATCAGGTTGCAGATTAATCACATATGTTAATTAGTGCCAATTAACGTTAAAATAGATATAACGGTTTTCACACGTGTATTTTGGGAACCTTATTACTTAATTGTTACTACTAAGAGACCGATTGCGCTGAGAATTGCACATATTGTCAAAACAACATTGATGGCAATTAGCGAGCAGGGACCCACATGTGCGCCGCTTTATCAATCTTTTCGACAATTATTGGCATTCGGCAACACTTTCATTCATGCTTCAGTGCACATTAACACCAAGTCTTGCTGTCAACACAGATTAGCAGATTATGCTTCGTTATTACTCTGGTTGCTTTAATAAAAGTTTAGTTATTATTACGGTCAGTATTCCCAAAAAATTTGAAATCCACAAAATTACGTGTCAACAAATTTGTTGATTTTTATTAAACCACGCAATGTCATACCGACGATTTTCTATACGTTTACAGTATCAGATATGGGAATGGTACTGTTTACTGGTACTTTATTAATAGAGAGGGAAATCGCTGGATTCATATTTTTAAGCTATTTCCAAATATGAATAGATGAAGTACCAATGTTCAAAGGAAATTCACTATCAAAAACACATAAAATAGATAGGTGTTTTGAAGGATTGAATATTATGGTCATCATTCAATAAATTAGACTTCTCAAGTTCATTGATCATAAAACGCTGTTTTTTTTCTTCTACTTCAGAATTTGATGTCTGGTCAGATGACAAGAGCTATGCAGTTAGTCCTGAAGGACAGTCTGGTGGTAATAATTTATGTCTACAACACAGGAACAACAAATTACTCAACTTTTTTCTTAGTTGCCGGAACCATTTTTAGCTCATCTATTTTTTGAAAAAAAAATTATGAGCTATTGTCATCACCTTGGCGTCAGCGTTCGGTTAAGTTTTGCGTTTAGGTCCACTTTTCTCAGAAAGTATCAATGGTTTTGCATTCAAACTTGGTACACTTACTTACTATCATTAGGGGACTGGGCAGGCAAAGTTAGATAACTCTGGCGTGCATTTTGACAGAATTATGTGCCCTTTTTATACTTAGAAAATTGAAAGTTTTGTGTTTAGGTCCATTTTATTCCTTAAGTATCAAAGCTATTGCTTTCATACTTGCAACACTTACTAACTATCATAAGGGGACTGTGCAGACAAAGTTATGTAACTCTGACTGGCATTTTGACAGAATTATATGCCCTTTTTATACTAAGAAAATTGAAATTTTGGTTAAGTTTTGTGTTTAGGTCCACTTTATTCCTACAGTATCAAAGCTATTGCTTTCATACTTGCAACACTTATTAACTATCATAAGGGGACTGTGCAGGCAAAGTTATGTAACTCTGACTGGCATTTGGACGGAATTATGGGCCCTTTATACTTAGAAAATTGTAAATTTGGTCAAGTTGTGTGTTTCGGTCCACTTTACCCCTAAAGTATCATAGATATTGCTTTCATACTTGGAACACTCGTTAACTATCATAAGGGTTCAGTAAAAGGACAAATTGCATAACTCTGGTTGTCATTTTTACAGAATTATGGCCCTTTTTTGACCTAGGAACTTTGAATATATGGTTAAATTTTGTGTTTCAATCCACTTTACTTCTAAAGTATCAAGGCTATTGCTTTCAAACTTCAAATACTTTCATGCTGTGATGATGTTACTGTACCTGGCAAGTTGAATTTTACCTTTCCTTTGAATGACCTTGACTCCCAAGGTCAAATTATTAAATGTTGCTAAAATTGCCATAAATTCTTTATTTATAATTAGATTTGAATGATACTTTGACAAAACTACTCTTACCTGACATAACACAATAGACATCACCCAAACCATCCCCCGTGCCCTCCCAGCCTCCTCCCCCCCCGAATCCCCCTCCCCCCTTTTTTTTAAAATATCATCTCACAAATGACCACCACACCCTTACACTCTACCCCACCCCCCACCCCACCCCCTAATTTGTTTTGGAAACTGTTAAAAAACACGAATATTTATTTTTATTATTTTATTTTTGAAATACCGTCCAACCATCGCACCCAAGAATCCCCTCCCCCCACCTCTCACCCCCAATTTTTTTTTCGCATTTTTGGAAGATAATGTAATAAATATCCACACCCCCACACTATACACCCCTCTTCACTCCACCCCACCCTCCTTTGTTATTGAAATTGAAAGTCCCTTCACCTTTAAAAAGAAAATAGATGAGCGGTCTGCACCCGCAAGGCGGTGCTCTTGTTTTGTTTTTGTTAATAAGACTATAGCATCATCTTTAAAACAGCAAGCTGCGTCTAATTTTGTTTTAGAATGCCCAGATCAATTAGACTATTGTGAATATCAAAACCTGCATACAGATTTAAACTTTTCTTTTTTTATAACTCATTTGTGAGACAAATATCGGGCTTTTATAAAGTCCAGTTAAGGTTTGGTTAAGTTCTGAAACATGGCATCTGCTACTTTTTGTTTCACAGAACGTAGTGAAAACAATTTTCCTTTTTATCAAAACGTTAATTAAATGTTAATTTAAAAGCATGTGATTTAGAAGATCTGACACTTGTTCCTATGTCATATTAAACTTATCCAGGAAATGTGTAAGTAAGCTTGCAAATGGTTGGCCTTTTAACAAAATTCCTGATCTTGTATAATAAAATGTGGTATGGAGTGACAATTTGTCTAAGATCCTATGTATATGTTAGCTTTTTTAAATATAGGAATTAGCAGTTCTCGATGTCTTTTAGCTCACCTGCACATGCAGTGTTTATGGTGAGCTTTTATAATGAATTGAAATTATTTTTATGCCCCCGAAGAAGGGCATATAGTGATCGGGCCGTCCGTCTGTCTGTCTTTCCGTCACACTTTGCGTTTAGGTTTTGCGTTTATGTTTCAAAAATTACTTATAACTTCTATGTCGCTTCAGATAGCAACTTGATATTTGGCATGCATGTGTATCATATGGAGCTGCACATTTTGAGTGATGAAAGGTCAAGGTCATCCTTCAAGGTCAAATGTCAAATATATGGCGTCTGTCCGTCCGAAAACTTTAACTTTGGCCATTACTTTTTCAATATTGAAGATAGCAACTTGATATTTGGCATGCATGTGCATCTCACGGAGCTGCACATTTTGAGTGGTGAAAGGTGAAGGAGAAGGTCATCCTCCAAGGTCAAATGTCTAATATATGGCGTCTGTCCCTCTGTCCAAAAACTTTGCGTTAAGTTACGCATTGAAAAAATAAAACACGAATTCAAAATTTTCGAACGTGCGTTAAACTTCTAGTAGCAAATTATATACGGTAAACATGTCATCACGGTTCTGACTTGTCTCGGCGCTCAATTAAAACTGCAACTTTAAGTCAACGTCACTCAAGCGATTGCTGTGAGGAAGAGCCACACCTAAGAACGGTCGAAAGGCCAAACGGTCTCGATTCTGTTCTCCTTGTATTGCAGGCGAGACATTACTGTTTAGTGTACCTTTTTAATTACCCTTATCGTAATTTTTATACACAAGTAATATACTGTATACCTATTCAAAATGTCATTAAAATTAAATGTTAAATATAGTTTTTGATATGACTTTAACGACGACCAAAAGGCCATCATGACCTAAGCCGAAGTGTCAGTGGCCGTTGTACATAAAAAATCAAAATGGCCGACCGAAGCTCTACCGGACATTAGATGGCAGGGGATATATCAGTGAAAGGGGGGTCCATGAAAATTACATATCTTTAGGGTAGGGGTAACCTATGGTCTTTAAAAATCAATTGGGTATTTATAAGATGTATTTCTTGTGTTAGGTTTGAGAAAGAATGTCTCAAAATTTTGGAAAAAAACATTGAAACTCGTGACAGCTCCCTAGCAAGTAAATTTTGAATCTTCAAAAAGGAGGTTTACACTTTTGGCGGAAGTCAATATTTCACGCTGCAGAAACAGAACAGAACTTTGGAGGTAAATTGTGAAAAATCTAAACGTATGGGAGACACTTTTCTATGTGAATAAACACAGCACAGGGATGAAATTAATGAGTAATGTAGCCAAAACTAGGATTGCATTCTGTTTGAATGTACTGTGCATGCCATGAAATGGGTCAAATTTCTAAAATTTTCAATAAAAATGAGGTGGGTGGGGGGAAAGATCAAGGGCCATAGTTTCACAAGTGAAGAAACCAGCCTTGTGTTTGACTGTATTTTCAATGTATGTTGCCTATGTTATGACACTGACACAAAAAGACTTTCTTGTGTCACTTTTTGTTTTGATGAAATGGATTTGACTGTTTGCGGCCTTTCGGAACTCGAAATTTGGTCAAAAATATATCCCCTGCCCCCTTAGGGGGCAGTCTACGGTTTTTCTTGAAAATCCCCAGGCCGACAACCACTGGTCTGCAAAACACCCTCAAAACAAGGCCTTCAGTCCCAACCTGCAAATAGATTCAGACAATATTCAGTGCAGCTCATCAACAGCTTGCAAATAAAGCACAAAACAATGCAGAAAAAGCACTTTAAACTGGTATCTGATGTAAAATAGTCCTTTTCGGAGGTCTCGGAACTTACCCCTAAAAACCCCATTTTCAGATAAACCCGGCAATCACATTTATCTTTCCGGGTAAGAATACGCACACAGTGGACAACATGCTTTGCACTATCACAGCAAATTCTTTCAAACTGAGCCAAACAAAATGGGTCATTACCATTGAACTTTTTTGCACTGCTAACTTATTTAAACCCACCGTTGAAATCTGTCAAATGGCGGCTGCTTTAAGCAGGAAGTACATTTGTTTACATCTCACTGAGCATGTTGTTGCTGTGGACTAAAATTCAGGTAACTTAGTTTGGAATTACTGAAAACATGTGAAATTACTAGAATATTGACCATTTGTACTTACATTTAAGCTCCTGGAGTCAAAAAACAATTTTGTTTAGGTCATACACCTTATGTTCAGGAAATTGACCGGGGCCAATGCGCAAATAGGGCTACAAAACTGTAGACTGCCTCCTTAAGATAGCAGTCCAAAGTTTTAAACCCATCTAAATTTGAATTATTTGTATTCTTCAGTCAATTCTGGATGAAACTGGGTGGTTTTCTTTGTAATATAACTGCAATGTACAATTTGAGACTATTTTTAGAGAGCATATCAGCGGCAGCATTTTCACGCAATTTTTTGGTCATTCTTTCGGTATTCTACGCAAGTCTAGAAATCACTCAATTTGCACAGATATGAGATGTAGATATAATCATATTGCCAAAAATCACTCATAATGAGTGTCAGCTTACATCCTGAGTCAAAAATTGCTCACTACACTGGTCAAAGTTTAAATTTTTTTATGAATTTTGATGTTTTTTTCTTTTAAATCAGTGTTTTTTACTCACTTTTCATCAAAGTGTATGCACATTTAGGGGTTCAAATGGTTTGAAAGGCACTAAATGTTGTACATATAGTTGAAATAAGTCAGCTTAGTCTTTCTTGCATAAACAACTAAGCATATCGCACAAAGAAACAAAGACTGCGGCTCAAAAGCAGATGTGCGTACCATGCAAAATAGGGTTTTCTTCAAAAATCAGGCTTACCTCCCCCTACTGGAATGTTAACATCTCTGCTCAAATTGCTCAGAATTCAATGGGAAAGCTGTTTTCAGTTGTTGATGACTCTATTTTATTAAAAAATGTCACCTTTGACTATGGGGCGTTGGGTGTGAAATTTGGGATATTTACCTTAAGGGGGCAGTCTACGGTTTTTCTTGAAAATCCCCAGGCCGACAACCACTGGTCTGCAAAACACCCTCAAAACAAGGCCTTCAGTCCCAACCTGCAAATAGATTCAGACAATATTCAGTGCAGCTCATCAACAGCTTGCAAATAAAGCACAAAATAATGCAGAAAAAGCACTTTAAACTGGTATCTGATGTAAAATAGACCTTTTCGGAGGTCTCGGAGCTTGCCCCTAAAAAACCCATTTTCAGATAAACCCGGCAATCACATTTATCTTTCCGGGTAAGAATACGCACACAGTGGACAACATGCTTTGCACTTTCACAACAAAAGCTTTCAAACTGAGCCAAACAAAATGGGTCATTACCATTGAACTTTTTTGCACTGCTAACTTATTTAAAACCACCGTTGAAATCTGTCAAATGCCGGCTGCTTTAAGCAGGAAGTACATTTGTTTACATCTCACTGAGCATGTTGTTGTTGTGGACTAAAATTCAGGTAACTTAGTTTGGAATTACTGAAAACATGTGAAATTACTAGAATATTGACCATTTGTACTTTCATTTAAGCTCCTGGAGTCAAAAAACAATTTTGTTTAGGTCATACACCTTATGTTCAGGAAATTGACCGGGGCCAATGCGCAAATAGGGCTACAAAACTGTAGACTGCCTCCTTAAGATAGCAGTCCAAAGTTTTAAACCCATCTAAATTTGAATTATTTGTATTCTTCAGTCAATTCTGGATGAAACTGGGTGGTTTTCTTTGTAATATAACTGCAATGTACAATTTGAGACTATTTTTAGAGAGCATATCAGCGGCAGCATTTTCACGCAATTTTTTGGTCATTCTTTCGGTATTCTACGCAAGTCTAGAAATCACTCAATTTGCACAGATATGAGATGTAGATATAATCATATTGCCAAAAATCACTCATAATGAGTGTCAGCTTACATCCTGAGTCAAAAATTGCTCACTACACTGGTCAAAGTTTAAATTTTTTTATGAATTTTGATGTTTTTTTCTTTTAAATCAGTGTTTTTTACTCACTTTTCATCAAAGTGTATGCACATTTAGGGGTTCAAATGGTTTGAAAGGCACTAAATGTTGTACATATAGTTGAAATAAGTCAGCTTAGTCTTTCTTGCATAAACAACTAAGCATATCGCACAAATAAACAAAGACTGCGGCTCAAAAGCAGATGTGCGTACCATGCAAAATAGGGTTTTCTTCAAAAATCAGGCTTACCTCCCCCTACTGGAATGTTAACATCTCTGCTCAAATTGCTCAGAATTCAATGGGAAAGCTGTTTTCAGTTGTTGATGACTCTATTTTATTAAAAAATGTCACCTTTGACTATGGGGCGTTGGGTGTGAAATTTGGGATATTTACCTTAAGGGGGCAGTCTACGGTTTTTCTTGAAAATCCCCAGGCCGACAACCACTGGTCTGCAAAACACCCTCAAAACAAGGCCTTCAGTCCCAACCTGCAAATAGATTCAGACAATATTCAGTGCAGCTCATCAACAGCTTGCAAATAAAGCACAAAATAATGCAGAAAAAGCACTTTAAACTGGTATCTGATGTAAAATAGACCTTTTCGGAGGTCTCGGAGCTTGCCCCTAAAAAACCCATTTTCAGATAAACCCGGCAATCACATTTATCTTTCCGGGTAAGAATACGCACACAGTGGACAACATGCTTTGCACTATCACAACAAAAGCTTTCAAACTGAGCCAAACAAAATGGGCCATTACCATTGAACTTTTTTGCACTGCTAACTTATTTAAAACCACCGTTGAAATCTGTCAAATGCCGGCTGCTTTAAGCAGGAAGTACATTTGTTTACATCTCACTGAGCATGTTGTTGTTGTGGACTAAAATTCAGGTAACTTAGTTTCGAATTACTGAAAACATGTGAAATTACTAGAATATTGACCATTTGTACTTACATTTAAGCTCCTGGAGTCAAAAAACAATTTTGTTTAGGTCATACACCTTATGTTCAGGAAATTGACCGGGGCCAATGCGCAAATAGGGCTACACAACTGTAGACTGCCTCCTTAAAGTCTATATGGAAGACGGTATTCGTACATGGGCGGGATCAATGTAAACCGGGATCAATGTAACGCATGCGCGATTGTCGGCGCCATTTTGAAACAACAAGGCGGAGAGTATTAAAGTATTTGAAGGCTGCGATGCTATTGAACAGGCCAGTGAGTTCATCAATGAACGGGAGTTGTTGACAAACGAACGGTTTGTCAAGGTCAAATTTAACAATTTCAAATTGCCAGGTACCTGTAATACTGTTCTTGTGATTAAGTATCATATGTAATCGCTTAAAGATTTTCCTGTGCATGCGGGCATTGCGGCCATGCCATGGCATGAGTCTGCGGCGCCCGGCCGATGGAACTTCTCAGCTATTAGTTAGAACGATGATGTATAATTTAACCGGTTGTGTGTAAATAACGTTTAAATGTATATTTTCAGTGGTTCTTTAACCAACATATTAGTATCATAAAAAATTGCAGGACTGAGCCCCCCATACACTTGTCCATATAAACATACTCCCAGTGCCATTGTTGATTTTTGCTATTGTGGCTCTGAGAGTACATATGCACCCCTTCATAAAAAAATTGCAGTTGTGCCCACAAATAAACTGACGGTGTTGCTTGCCAATCAAGGAAAGCGATTAATAAACCTCAAAAACACATGAAATTTACCTGAATGGCAGCCTACAGAGGTTATCCTTTGCATGCAACCTCAATTAAACACGTCGATACATGTTTTTCAACACACAATTCTTGCTGATATTTTCATTTTGAAATTTCGAAGAGTAATTTGAGTTAATATTTGACATCGTTACCGACTTTGTTACTTCAAATATCACGATGTGTAAAAGATTGGTGTACTGCGGCCTATCTGATAATGACACATTTGGTCTGCAACATTACAACATTTCCCAATATGGTGGATAGAGTGTACAAAAGAATAACAAAGTAAATACAAAGCAATTATTTCTTGCTTTAAAGGTACCATTTGCATTAGTCTGTGCTTTAGACAGGTAAACATTGATGAACATTTGCGCTCGATTGGTCATTGTCGGCTCGGGGTACTACTTACGTGTACCCCGGGTACTCTTAAGTATACTTTACATGTACCCCGGGTACGGTAAATATACTTAATCGCACCCGGTCGATATTAGACTGTACCCGAGTTGTATTCCCGCCTAAAATCCTATGTCGTAAAACGAGCTACCGATTATCTTAAACAAACTTCTCGTTTTAAAAAAACTGCGTCAACATGCTTTGTGAGTATGAGTTTCGATAATATAGAGGCCATTTTAAAGAAAATTGACATAAATGTGAATATATTTAATTAAAAAAAATAGCCGACAAGGACCGATTAAGCTTTAAATATCCCGGGTACGTTTTAGTATATTTACCGTACCCGGGGTACATGTAAGTATACTTAAGAGTACCCGGGGTACATATAAGTAGTACCCGAGCCGACAATGACCAATCGAGCAGCATTTGCAGTAGCAGTGTTCTTTAGCCTTTGCACTGGTGATGCAATTTTGTACCTTTGGACAATAGACAGCACATGGCACTCTCAGCAACTCTTTGGGTTATAAAACTCAGACTTGAATTATTGCAATTTTCCGCAATATATAACTTAAACAATACACAGTTTGAAATTTTACACCTCATAAATGCATAACATATGCACAACATATGAAAGTCAGATGTAAACAGGTGCTAAACGAGAGGGTTTTAATTTCTTTTAAGCTGCTGCCTGTTGAGGAAAAAATCAAAGAATTTATGAATTAATGCACACAACACTTCAATAAATGGTTAACATGTAAAGATTTATTGAAATCCAGTTTAATATTATTGCCAATTTTTTTTTATTCACAGCATGTATAACCACTCAAAGCCGAAAGTTCCATACACATCCCCCAAATTACATTTTATTTGTTTTAATCGAAGATCTTTAAGACATCACACACTTAAAGCTTTTTAGGTTGCATATTTGATAAAAGCAGAAAGAACCCATTTCAAGTGTTTCACTCGAGGTTACATGGTTTAATTCTTTTTACAGAAGGACCGCAACATGGAGCCAGGATTTTTTGGGAAGAACATTCAAGTCCAGTTCTTCCCATTTCTTTTACTGGTGTGCCTTTCGAGTTTGTTGGCAGACAAATAAGAGAGTGTTTTAGAGGGCCTGACCGTCACCGATCTGACAAACAGAAGGCAAAGAAACAACAATCTGAGGTACCCTGTCATTTTATTCTTTGACCCTATTTATTGCTAAATTTGTTATTTTTAAACGAACTTTTGGGTAGCAAAAGTTTGGCCTTGCATGGATATATTTTGGAATGAAAAAAAGAAAATATTCTGATGATTATTTGGAAAACTGTTGATCATAAAGGTGTAAGTGATTAAATATTTGTGTATTACTCTTTCATGTATTTATATTGAAAATGTTGATTTAAGTCCCAATTCCAAAGCCATGATGATGGAAGATATTCCCAAAAAGTTGTGGTAAAACTCAAAAAAGTATGTTGTGAGGTCTAAAGAATTTTTTTATTTGTCCAATTAAGCAGTACAAACATATGTCATATGATACTATTTGTAGCATGCTTGAAGTCATTGTATTTTTTAATGAAGTGTAGAACTTAATTATTTTTTCATTTTTACCTTTCAGTCAGAACACTGCTATACAGACAAGCATAGATGGCTTGTTAGCACAGAAAAGCAGGATTGCGACGCAGCCATTGTAATGAGAGCTGTCCTAGCATTTTCTGATTACAAGGTATACATGCCATTGCAGTTAATCAAAAGGCTGAAAGAGTGTCACTGTGTAAATCTCACAAATCGATTTATTCTGATTCTCTCTCAATTCATCTTGGTGTCCAACAAACGTTATACCAACTGTTAATTTTCATAATATATGGGAAAACATATTCATCATATCCAATTACAGTTTTCATACCTGGTTTCCCACACTACAAGATTATTTATTAAATTGTAGTGAATTCACATCTACATTACATTGTAGTAGTATATCTAAGGCAGCTAATTCAAGTGTTTATAGCTTTGGGTAGTTTCTTCTTATTATTATATAGGAGTGAACCTGCCGCTCTCTTATTAGCTCATCTATTTTTAAAAAAAAATGAGCTATTGTCATCACCTTGGCGTCTGCGTCGGCGTCCGGTTAAGTTTTGCGTTTAGGTCCACTTTTCTCATAAAGTATCAATGCTATTGCATTCAAACTTTGTACACTTACTTTCTATCATGAGGGGACTGGGCAGGCAAAGTTAAATAACTCTGGCATGCATTTTGACAGAATTATGGGCCCTTTTTATAGTTAGAAAATTGAAAATTTGGTTAAGTTTTGTGTTTAGGTCCTCTATTCCTTAAGTATCCAAGCTATTGCTTTGATACTTGCAACACTTACTAACTATCATTAGGGGACAGTGCAGGCAAAGTTATGTAACTCTGACTGGCATTTTGACGGAATTATGGGCCCTTTATACTTAACAACCTTGAGTTCCATGGTAATAAATCCCGCTGTGCTCCTAATTGAAATTAATGTTTCAGTATTTGAAACTTAGTCTATAAGCGAGGGAATACCCCGGGCTTTGTTTATCTCATCTCTTTCAATACACGTGTCAACGTCTAAATAGTGCATGAGCACTAACTGGGTAATTAGCAGCAGTGCTTACTTGATAATTGATTGACCATCCGATAATTGCAGGGTTTTTTGCAGACTTTGCAGACTGCACAGTTAAAGAAAGTCGGCAAAAGTTATTAAAGAAAAAACAAAATTGATCAAAGGTCTATTAATAACCTAGATCCAATAGTAAGTCCAGCGAGTTTTGTCAGTTTGTTAATCCTGACCGATCATTAACGGTAACACCCATCTTATATAAACTGAATCACAGTTCATTTTTTAAACTAACAAGTTATAATACTGCACATAAACATTGACAAAACACATTTCCTCGATTAGATATAAATTATCCGAGAAGAATTAAATTGCTACGTCATGACCTTCGACAATGTAAATGGCAGACATATTGTAAATTAACATTCAACCCGCGTTCATTTCAAAGCTGGGGATTCAAATTGCAAGTAATGATGATTCAATAATGGAGAAAGCATTAACTGGATTTAACAAACATTTGATAAGGTTTGTTAAACCAGATAACAACAAGAAAAATTTGGATAATTAAAGTTTAACTACTACAGGTAAGGCATTCTTAAGTGTACATATTTCGGACATGTATAGTATTCGGATTAACAGTAATGGATATACTAGATGTTCCATGCATTTAGATTGTGTTTTGTTAGAAAAACTATCATAGGGGTGATGATAAAGCAGTATAACTTTGTAAGATAATGTGTTACCCTTAGAGCATATTTTTATCTAAAAAATTGAATAATACAGATAAAAACACAATTAACACGCTTCAAAATTGACCCCAACATTTTTCAATTGGACTCCTCAAAATTGCAGTCCAGGGGTAATTGACTCATGGTTTTTAAAATCTATCCCTGCGATCTTCACCACATTTGGTCAGAAGTTGTATGTAGATGATGTGTAGGTTAAGTTCGAACATGGGCTATGCCGGGTCAAAAACTAGGTCACGGGGTCACTAAGTGCATTTTAAACATTGTCCTTGGTGTCGGCTGTTTTTTAAGAAGACAACATGCAAAATACTCTGTGTCAATGCGGCGTGTGGGGGTATTCGTCACGTCTGTGACAAAGCTCTAGTTTTTACTAAAGCAGCAGACCCTCATCACTTCCAAAAATTATTCCAAAAATAAAATGAGCAAAATATAAAATGATAAAAAATATAAATAAAATTGTGATGTACACCCATGCGTAAACTCAATAGTCAATAACAATTAGTTGTAAAAAATGAGCGGCAAGAATTAGTTAAAATATTCAAACTTAATGTAATCCATTTCAGATAACATCCAATTCTGAATACCAAAAGAGACAGAAAAGGATATTGCTAAATGCTGCCTTGAAGTCTTCAGAAGTTGTGAATTGGGTGTTTAGGGTATATGTGTATATGCCTGACGAGTCCAGCCACAACCATGTGATTGGTGAAGTAAGTTTTGCATTCAAGCGTTATTGTTCAAGAACAATTGCAACTATCCATGTCCACCTGTTTACTGTGTCTATCTATTGTCTATCTTTTACTTATCATTTGCATTTGTCACACATGAACTGTCAAGAAACCTTTTATTTCCGTGTCAACTTTCCTACTTCTGCTAATTCCACACCCCCTTGGAGTGAGAGAGGGGGCGGGGTTAGGAGTGCCCATCCATTGTGTGACAAAATGCAAAATTTTAATACATGTATGTTTATCACTCTAAGGTCATGGTCACGATTGTTTATGTGTACAAGTTTGTTTTCCACTATGTAATAGTATTCAGGGTTATACACTAAGGTACTTTGGAACAATAACTAGTAAAAGCTCAGTCCTGGCTAGTAAAGATCATTTCCGATTAGCCTGAATGGTCTTTTGAACAAAACAAATTGATTTATTCTGGTATATTATTAAAAAAATGAATTATATTTAAACAGAAATCATCGCAATGTCTGCTGGAAAACCTTAAGTCTTTTTTAGCGAGGCTGTTTCGGAGAAAACCGAGGTATTGTCATAGCCTGCTCGTCGTCCGCCATCCGCCGGCATCGTGCTAAAACCTTTACATTGCCTTCAAAATCAAAGTGCTTCCACCTACAACTTTGAAACTTCATATGTATATGAACCTTGATGAGTTCTACACATAACACACCCATGGGTCACTAGGTCAAAGGTCACTGTGACCTCTAAAAAAAATTCTGACAAGCTTTCGCAGCCGAGCATGGCACCCGTTATGCGGTGCTCTTGTTTAAAGGTTGGATTTGATTGGTCAGCAAGATAGATTTACAAGAATTTGGCCAAGTTTTGGCTATTTTTGTTTAGCACAACTGTACTATTGTCAGCAGATCTCTTCCAAAGCGTTCTTTTTTTGCTTGTGTAAAATAAAAAGCTGTTTAGTCTATTCAGAACGATATTAAAGAAAAAGACTCTGTTTGCGCTCTGTAAATTCTTTGGCCCTTAATCAATTTCTGTGAATCTGCGAACAAATTCCACAATAAGACAGTGTGTGAAGCATACTGAAGGGTCATATATTTTTTGTTCAGTATACATAAAACTTTGTCGGTAATTTCTATACCGTTTTTAGATTAAAATTTCAGTGAAAATTTACACTGAACTTACCATTGTAACTTCAAATTAGTAAGATTATTTTGCATATCACATATCTATTTTCACTCAAGGGCAAGTCACAAAATTACACTAGATTAAATAAATTTCAACTATTTATATATTGTTTCAGTTGGGATCAGCAAACCAGCGGCTTGATCAGGCAATCATAGACCAAATTCATGTGCTAGTATCTGATGGCGCCAGGAGGACGGATGAGGTGGAACGTGCTGTTAATAGCTTTGTCCAGCGATAGTTCCCCACAGCCAGTCTACTGAACCCCAGATACTATCCAAGTCGAAAGATAATTCGAAATCACATGTATAGTGCTATGTGCATGCAACAGTAAGTGTTGAAAGATATCCCAGATTGTAAATGCAAATAAATGTGAATATTTCTAAAGAAAATGTTTAGTTAAAATGATCCTTATATTATATAACGGCACTGTGCCACTTAACAAAAATGCTGTTTATCAATATCTAAGAAAACCTTAAAAATTAATATAGCTGCCTCTCAAAGTAGATTCAGTATACTATTGCAAGTACTTAAACAAAGCACAGGATATTTGTTGAATTCATTGTAAGATCGTATTTTATTTCATGAGTAGTCACAGGAGCAAATGTTTCATGAGGGGCGTTACGTAGTAAATTAATATAATTATTTTTTGTTGACATATGCCACTTTTTTTTCCAGTTTGTAAATATTTTGGCGAATAGTGTATTAAATGAATGATAGTTCACATGTCATGAAATAATACCTGAAATAATAATAATTCAGTACCATGGAATTATTTGTTAATACATCTTCATGTTTACCAGCTTATGATTTTTATTTAAATATTTGTTTGGTGAGATTTTCTTCCAATGACTTGACCAATTTGGGGCTACATGTTGAGCAGTGGAAGAAGGATATGCCTGAAGACCGCTTTTTTTATGCATCTGGGTATGTGTATTATTATTCTCTCATAAGGACAACTGTCTGTTTTTCATACTGGAATTTTGTCAGGGACATGACTTTAGAGTTATTGCCATGAATGATGATGAGTGTAGAAAGGTAAACATAACTCACAGAGCAAAACTGCAGTGCACATGAATCACAACCCTAACCGACACAATTTTAAGTTATTATGCCCCCCTTCGAAGAAGAGTGGTTATACTGTTTTGCACATGTTGGTCCGCCAAATAGTTTCCGGATGAGAACTAAAAAATGCTAAGGCATAGGATCATGAAACTTCATAGGTACATTGATCATGACTGGCAGATGACCCCTATTGATTTTCAGGTCACTAGGCCAAATGTCAAGGTAACGTTTGGGGGGGGGGGGGGGGGCATTTGTCTCCAACTGCGGAACACTTGTTGCCCTTTCTTTTTATTTGAACTAAGCTTGTATTATAAAGTTTGTTACAAATAAAATACTGGTGTATTATTTTTAAAATTCACCTGCCTTCAGTTCTTGTTAATAACTAGTACTTGTGAAATCCCATTCAGGGAGCATAACCCATCTATTACAGCCACTTATTAAGAACAAGCTGTCCTTTTGAAATTAAAATTGCCTGTTTTTGTGTGTTTTTAGCTCTACTGCCAAAGGAAGAAGAGCTTATGGGATGGCATGGGGTCTGTGTGTGTGTGTTAGACGTTGTCTTGTTTATCCTATAAAGTCCACAGTTTTCATCCGATTCTTTTCAAACTTACTCAGTGTCTTTATATTAATGAGGACTCGAACCCGATTGATTTTCAGGTCACTGGGTCAAAGGTCAAGGTCACGGTGACTCGAAATAGTAAAAACTTGTTTATCCGATAAAGTCCACAGTTTTCATCCGATTCTTTTCAAACTTACTCAGTGTCTTTATATTAATAAGGACTCGAACACTATTAGTTTTCAGGTCACTGGGTCAAAGGTCAAGATCACAGTTACTCGAAATAGTAAAAACTTGTTTATCCGATAAAGTCCACAGTTTTCATCTGATTCTTTTCAAACTTACTCAGTGTCTTTATATTAATGAGGACTCGAACCCTATTGATTTTCAGGTCTCTAAGGTCAAGGTCACAGTGACTCGAATTAGTAAAATGTTTTCCAGATGTTAACTCAAGAATGCTTAGGCCTAGGATCATGCAACTTCATTGGTACATTGATTATGACTGGCTGATGACCCCTATTGATTTTCAGGTCGCTAGGTCAAAGGTCAAGGTCATAGTGACAGTGTTTAAAGCAGTAGAGCGATTCAGGCCCATATGGGCCTCTTGTTTGCTCTCTTATTACAAGACATCAATAAAAATTATGTCATTAGAATATCTGTGTGGCAAGCAAAAGGCACATCTTAAGGTTGCTCAACTATATTTTAGACCCCAAGAATCCCCCATGCCAGACAAGGAAGAAGACATGGATGAGTTTCTTTTTGTCCATCAGTCAAATGCTCAAAAGCATCTTTTAGAGCGATATGGACAAGAGATATGTCTCCTAGATGCCACCTACAAGACCTTCAAGTTTGATGTGCCTTTATTTTGTGTGTGTGTGAGCACAAATAGTGGTTTGGTAGTAGTTGGCCTTTTTATCCTGCCACATGAGACCTGCTTTCATATTAAACGGGGACTTGCAGTGCTCAAGGACTGGAATCCCAACGGGAAGCCCACTTATTTAATGACAGACTATGACAGGAAGGAGATACGGGCTGTTGAGGAAACATTTCCTGGTATGAAGTTAAGGCAAGATCAGTGCTTGTATTTCATTATTAGATAACTGTTGTGATTACTTTAAAATTGAACTCGCTAGCAAGATGATTACGTCATAAGTTTGCCTTGGGGTGCAGAAGATAAAAATGTAGGGCTATATTGAAATTGGGAATGGTCCTGGGGTTTGATTTTTAAGAAATTCTCTTGGGGTAAGGTCCCAGCCTCTTGGTGGAAGTTGCCTAAATAAGCCATTACTAAAGCAGGAGAAAAAAACGAATAGGAAGGCAAATGTGGTACAAGAGTTCTATATTTAATTTTCCTTAAAAAAAGCTGTTTATTTTTTTTTATCACTTTTGAAGACAGCCATGGTGGCAAAAATAAATTTATAAATTGACAACATTAATAAACGAGAAGAATATTCTGCATTTCAGGATGTTTTTCCTTTCTCTGTGACTTTCACAGAGAACAGGCCTGGAAACGATGGGTTGGACCTGCAAATGGGGTAAAGGATGCAGATGAGGTTCTAACAATGTAAGTTTATTGTTTTTTTTAAGTTTATTTTTATTTTTAATTTCACAAGTAGTTAATTAAACTTATTTTATTGACTAAAGATTTACTCCAGTTTGACAAATTAATGTAAATAATTGGCTTGTAAAAAATATCTCCACTAACTTACAGAATTTGTTTTGCCTCCAATTACTTACAGAAGTTGTTTTTCCCTCCAAATACTTACAGAAGAGTATCTTCAACCTTAATTGGTCATGCAATATGAAATGACTGAAAACAATTAGCTGCTTCACATTAAATTATCATTGTTTATTTTACTTTTCGCGTGAATTTAATACTTTTGGTTCTTATTTGTAGGTTACGCAGCATTGCCAACTCGCCAGACGAAGCAACCTACAATGAAACTGTAGGTGTGCTTAAATCTTCATCTCACTGGTTGGATAACAAAAGTCTTTAAGAGTGGTTTGGACATTTTTGGCTCAATGAAAGCAAAGTATGGATTGAAAAGTCAAGTTCAGTTTTGTCCAAAGTAAAATTTGGTTGCTCGGCCATTGGTTTTTATCATGAACAACATAAGCGTTTGCTTCATGTTTTGTTGGTTTAATTGTTGTTTGCTTGTACATTGGTTGGTATTTTTTTACACATTGATATTTGTTTACGAAAATAAAGTAAATTAAAAAAAAAATAAGTAAATTTTACAAGCTTATATAGTTCCACCTACTAAATTATATCAATGTGCACTTTTTACGATTTTAATGTTGCAGGGTTGATACTAATAGCAGATCATTTTTTTTCTCTGAATTTACTTTCTTGTACAACATTATTTCAGAGATGGGTGACTTATCATAGGCAAGTATTGGTAGGAAAGTTGATCAACACAACCAATGGACTAGAGCGGCAGCATAGATATTTTAAAGAGGGTAACCTTGGGTAGTACACTGAAGGGTCCCTGACATCTATGGTGTCGACGTTGGTCACAAAATATGTTCCTGCTGTCTGTCGAAAGTAAGTATAAATCTTAATGATGGTATGAAGCATTCATTGTGTCATTTGTGTAAAGGTGACACACACACACTTCTCCATCTAGGCATCACATTCTATATTTCGACTGTAGTCGCACATGTCATGCAATGTATATTGGCTATAGTGCAGGGTGTTGTTTTTTTAAACTTGTCTGAAATTTTACCCAATTTTATTCTGACCCTCTAAATAAGGGAAGATAGGGCATATTACAGCTGTGCACATGACAGTAGACCATAGCTTGTTCAATTATTCTCTTTTACACAAGTTTTTCTAATTTGGTATAGTGGTTGCTTACCACTAGAGGAAGACCCCTATTGATTATGGCATCTAAACCTTAAGAGTCCGGGTAAAATGAACTATTTTATGTGACAACCTTATGCAAGTGATATCTAAAGTTCTGTGTATCTCTTTGTCTTAATATATGGCATAGTTGATGCTTACCACTAGCAGAAGATGGCTATTGATTTTGGCAATGATATATTAAAGTTCAAGGTCACTTTAACGGTTTAAGTATTTTCTACATGTGACAGCCTTGTCAGAGTGATCTCAGTTTTCACATTTGATATATTTTAGTTTTTCTGACATACAAAGACTCTTTGAATTGTATATATTTCTATTATATAAAATCGTATACGAGTGATAAATTAAGTTCCTTTTGACACTTGCATGTTAAGCATGGAAAGGTTGTTATCTATTTCTAGTTAAAAGACAAGGTCAAGATCACATCTTAAATTTATGTATGAAAACATCATACATGAAATACAGCTGTATGAATATTATGATATCTTGTTATAAGTGTTTTGTACAGTACATAAAACACATATTTGATTTCTGAATATTTTGTTTAATTTTTTTTTCATCAGGTATTTGCAACAGAATATGGAGTGGGTATCGAGAAATACTGCCTTCCAGACTTTCTGTTGAACAAATCCAGGACCTTTGTCAACCATTGCTTGAAGCGAGTTACACATGAGCCTGTAGCTAGTGATGTTACAGATCTTCAAGAAAATGTGCTTATGGTAACCAGCGCATCTAGTGGCAGACAGTATACTGCCGATCTGCAAGGAATGATGCCCACATGTAGCTGCTTTGACTGGGTAAAATTTCACTGGCCCTGCAAGCACATCCTGCATGTCATCATGCATGATCCAGGACATGGTTGGGACACCTTGGCTGAAAGTTTTAAGAACTCCCCTCTGTTAACAGTTGATTAAGGAGTGGTTGAGTATAGCTCTGAAGCCCTTCCCAACCCACCAAACCATGAAAAGGCCACTCACTCTTCAAGCAACACCAAAGTAAGACTCACGAAGCCCACAGCTTATATGATTAACCCTTTTTCTTGTATGCGCTTCATTGCCGTTGACTTTTCAGTGCCATACTCGTATACCACATGCGATGGGAACTGTGTAAAAAGCTGGAGTCAATTGATCACCAAATAAATATTGTACTACTATTTAATTGGTCATACTATTTTTAATAAGGAGCGACGAAGAGGAAGACTGCCCAAGTATCGAGCAATGAGAAGATTGTTCCATTAGACTCTGCAATTGTTGTAAGGTAAAAATAAAGAGGGATGCACAATTATTTTGAGTTTACACATAATATTACTTTTTACAAAATTACATATACATTTTCAGGAATTATAAAAAATATTTTATGTGCCTATAGAGTCATTAAAATAAGAATTAAAACAAGAACCTGTAATTGAATTTTGCATGTGAATATTTACCTGTACACATTTTGTCAGCTAATAAATCATTTGGACTTTCCAGACCAGCAGAGCCCGCAGAAGATGGGTCTGAGATGAGAAAGGACTGCACAGTTCAGGATTCAGGTATCCGTTGTTATTTTTAACACAACCAGATCAAGTTTTTGAAGTGATTACATTGTAGTAAGTTTGTTGGATGGTGGTTCTTGGTTGTATTGTGAAAAATGTGAGCTGTACTATTCCATTTGTTACACAGTTGTTATGAAGAACAACATAGTGTTATTTAACCAAGTGTGATTGTTGTATAGTATGCTCTTATTAACCATAGACATTATTAGCAAGTGTATTGTCATGTTGAGTGTTCAAGTTTTGTTTTTGTTGTGAATTTACAGATTAGTGTACAAAAAGACAGGCCTTAAAATATTTACATCATATCTGATCACATGAGTTGCCAGCCCCTGCATTACAATTGTGCTCTCAATGTCACAAGTAGATGTGTTCTGTTGGAGTCAGAGTGCATCAAGTCATTAAGTTTTGTTTATTATGCTCCCCCAAAATTGATTTTGGGGGGAGCATATAGTCGCTGCTTCGTCTGTCCGTGCGTGTGTGTGTCTGTCCGTCATCCGTGCACAATTTTTGTCCGGGATATTTCTCAGCAAATAATGACCGGAATTCAATGAAACTTTATGGGAAGCTTCACTACCAAGAGGAGATGTGCATATTATCAGCAGGTTATGGTTGGATGATTTTACAGAGTTATGGCCCTTTTAAATTTTCTATAAACTGTACATATAGTGCAATTCTTGTCCGGGCTATTTCTCCCCAACTACTGACCGGAATTATGAAGCTTTATGGGAAGCTTAACTACTTTGAGGAGATTCGCATGTTATTTGTGGGTTCTGGTTAGATGATTTATTTAGATGAGTTATGGCCATTTGAAATTTTTAAGTTGCTAAACCATCCATCGTGTTATTTTGTCCAAAGTTATGCCCCTCAAGACATTTCCTATTATCTGAATATATAGTGCTATTGTAACAACAAAAAACTTTGGGGAGCATCACCCGTCTCCGACAGTTTCTGGTTTAAAAGTTATGCTTTGACATTATTGTTTATATCATTTCAGCTTTAACTTCTATCATTGAACAGCCTGTTGGTTATTCTCATGTGCTGCGAATCGGACCCTATGTGATATCTCCAAGAAGTTTTGAATGTCTCAAGTCTTCTCTCTCAGATGAAGTAAGCACAATTGTGTAACTTAAAACTGTGTTTAATACAATTAAACCTTAGTTTTATGTCTTACTGTTGATTGTTTTTACTATAAAATGGACTAGATGTATTTTGTTATGCATTTTGTCTTTTGCAGTCTTGACATGCTTGAAGCTGTCATAAGTTGGCAAGCATATTTCGGAATTCTTTTAGTCTATTTGGTTTATAAAAACAAGTAACACCCTTTGGATTTTAAAATGTATTTATGTATGTAATATTTATAATGTTTTATCTCTGTAGTTGGTAGACGCTTGCCTCCACATCGCCACAATTGAATCTAGCAATGTTTACCATGTGGACTGTATCAATGCAACACTTATCTTCACTGGAGATTTTGAAAGGACTGGATACCTTGCATCAGTATGTCCAAAATAATGAAAAATATTGTTCCAAATATAATTTTATTGATTAATTCTCTTTCTGTTGTTAAATTTATCATACGTCCATTACCATTGGTAATGGGGGCTATATAGGACTCGCTTTGTCTGTCGGTTGGTCTGTCTGTCTAGAAAATTTCATCTGATCTTTACCAAACTTGTTCAGAAGTTGTATCAAGATGATGTCTAGGTTAAGAGTGAATATGGGTCAGGCTTGGTCAAAAAATATGTCATGGGTCCTTCAATGGATGCATATTTATGTATATAAAGATTATTGGATCAGTGTTAAGTGTATAAGGTTATGTAAAGACGTAACTTATTGGTCTAGAACCTACACTGCTTGCGATAATGCATCATTAAGTTGTTGCCATGCAATTTCCTCTATCAACATATGTCATTGCATTCAATCACTGCATCAATGAAGCAAATTTTGCCCTGTTTTTATGGTGTGGGCATTTTTTGAACATTTTTTGGTAAAAAATAATGTAAGGATGAATTCTTTATCTGGAACTGAATATATGCTAGACTGCTTTTTCATTGCAGGTCAATTTCGATGTGTTTGATACGGTTGTCGGAGCCGTTAACGAAAATGGCAATCACTGGATCTTAGTGGTATGTTTAAATCTTACTGATATTTGTCATGATATTTGAGAACAAACAACTAGTTTGCCAGTTATCAAAACTATTGAAGAGAAATGTTATACCCACTCAATCATCAGCATTGCCATGCTGGTTATTGGATACTGTAAATATTGAAGCCAATACTGGAAATTGTTGAAGGCTGAAGTCCTAAACAATCTTTAAAGAAGTTTCCCTAAATCTCTTATCATCAACACAAATGAAAGATGAGATATGTCTGACAAGCCTTCAATTTACTTGATACAGTTCCATTCTTCTCAGGATGTTATAAACAATTAAGCTGCATTTTACTTACATTTATTTATTTTGCAGTAGGGGAGACAAACATTTGTTGCTATGTTTATTGTAATAAAAATATTTTAGCTTAAAATTCCACATTGTGAAACTATTACAATTATCCATCAGGTGTCACAAAGTGTAAAAGTGCCCTAAATATTGTTTTGATAAATAATATGTAACCAATACAATTTAATGCTGCATTAATCTTGTTCTAGTAATAGCTCTGAAAGAAATTTTTGAGGCCCTTTCTTTACTTCCTTTGATGCCTTATGCCAACTGTGTTTTTTAATGTTCAGGCATTGTATTCAATATTTTTTTTAATTTCTCGCAAGATTATAAAGCCAGCACATAGATGTATTATATACATTAATTCCCTTGGAGTGCAGTCATTCACCAAACAAATTTACCTTGAACACTGGTTGTAAGTAAAAATGGAAAATGTTATTCCTTTTTACAATTCAAGTTACCGTTTGATTCAATCTTTGTTTGTGTGCTTAAACAACTAGTTAAAAGTTGTTGTTGTTTGTTTGTTTTTAGCTGGGCTGTTTTTGGAGAAACCCCGAGTCATAGATACTGTGTCATAGTCAGCTCTGCGTCTGCCGTCCGCGTCATGCTAAAACCTTGACATTTGTCACTAAAATCAAAGTGGCTTCACATACAACTTTGAAACTTCATATGTAGATGCAACTTGATGATTTCTACATGCCACACCCATTTTTTGTTCACTAGGTCAAGGTCACTGTGACCTCTATTTTTTTTTTAAAATAATTTTCTGACAATCTTTCATTTAATCAAAACTGCACCCACAGCCGAGCGTTGGCACCTGTTATGCGGTGCTCTTGTTAAAAATAGTTATTACATTATTGCAGTTCTTAAATAATGTTTCCATACTGCAGGCAAATACTGTTATGTGTTTATGGAAAATACTGGAGTAATTTAATCCAAGCCTCCAGTTGTGGTCACACAATTTCTTAAATTGCTGGTATTGAAGCCTGAGCACGTCCAATATCCAACATATGGAAGTTCAAATTTTTACAATATTCATTGCTATCAATTATAATCGATATTAATATCTTTGCTGAAATAAATACGAGAAACAAGAGCTGTCTTCAAAGACTCAGAGGCTACAAAGTTCTGACTTCTTGAATTTGAAACTAAACAGAAGCCCCGATACATTGCATTATTTAGGTGTGCATACAAAGTTATTTCTTTTAAGAATTAAAGTATACTGGTCTTGGCTTCATTGACTTATCAGGGAAGTAAATAACTGCATGTTTAATGAAAAAATGCCAATACGCTACCTGCATACAACACAAAGCATTACAACATAAAACACAAAGTTGAAACTAAAGGTAATTGTAATTATTTGTTTGCTTTTTTTATTTCAGAATGTTGAATGTTATTTGAATATCTGTTATATCACTAATGATCAACTACTGATATATATATGATTATTTTGCTGTCACTTCATCTGTTGGGCAATTTATTTCTGCAACATGGCCAACAGTGTATGCTACAACCTGGATTTAGGGCAGTAGTTTGCAGGCTCTCTGATCACTGAGCTGTGGAAAAAGTTTATACCAGTAACAAGACTTATTTTCATTAAGTTGAAAACATTGTTGCAGGTATAAAAAAAATTCATTTTGTCAATGTAAGAGTGTTATCTGTTTGCAGTGCATTTCTGAATGAGAGGTTCAGGCGAGGATTGGAAACCTCACAGCCCCAGTCATGGACCATGGAGAGTGTTCCTCACACAAAGCAATTTGATAGCATTTCATGTGGTGTTTATGTTATTCAGGTAGGGTGTGTTGAAACAAATACTAATGAGCACCATCAAAGTACGTGTGGTGAGCATTTACACCGTAAACACCTAATATTTATGTACATAGGTACCAGTTAAAATGTAGATATTACATTTAAAAATTTCTGAGTAGTCCACAAAAAGGTTAAACAATATTTAATTACTGCTAAACATAGCCACAATATTTGGCTTGGACTCGACATTTTTGCAAGCACCAAGTCCTTGTGACAGTGAAGTTTTGGGAAACTGGGACCACAGTATCTAAAAACCTCACTTATATAAATATAAGTATGCAATAAACATGATAATATGAAGTCAGTCAGTGTTATACACTGGGAAGATAGTTTTTACAAATGCTTAAGTTTTGATTTTCGACGGACCATTAAAATGGACCGTGTATATTGAAATTTGTAATTTTTGTTTGTAGCTATGGATTGTACATCCACATGTCATAAAGAAAACTAGAGTAATGCTAAATTTTTAAAAATAAATTTCCTTCAGTTTGTGGAGAACTACTTGGCGGGGAAGTCCCTACAATATTCATGGACAAGGAATGACGTGGAGGAAAAGAGGAAACAGATTAAATTGTCATTGACTGCTTTCAGTTGTGTAGGTTTTAGGATAATTTGTTGAGATTATGTTGTTATCTGATCTCCTGCCATAGGCAGAGGGATATTGTTGTTGCGTTGTCAGTCCATCTGTCTTTCCCTCCGTCCAAAGCTATATCTTGGAAGTGCTTTGGTGGTTATCATTGAAACTTGGTATGAGTATGTATATGGATAAGAGGATCATGCACACCAAATGGCATTGTACACCATCTGTTAATAACGGAGTTATAGCCCTTTGTATCTTGAAAAAATCCCTTTTTTGAGTGTCAAATATAATACTTATGTGTCTAAAAGCATATTACTTGCCCAACTAAATCAAACAGGTTTCAAACACTACAATTGGTCAACAAAGGTTATATAAAAAGAAAATTATTTTGGTATGTGTTGTCTTAATTTTGTGTTAAAATGACATTTAAAAAAACATGTGTCCATTGTAGAGGCAAGGCTCGATGGTTACAGGGGTCAGGCCGGTCCGCATAGTCATTCCCACCCAAGGTCAGTGATACATCTCATTGAGTACATTTTACATATGTGAAATACGTGTGATCAATGTTTTTTTGGAATCTTTGTCAGTGGAGTGTTATATCTGAGTCTTATAGTTGCAGGGATGACTCTGTCCGCTTTTATGGTATTTTTCATTTGAAGGAAGACTGCACAGGCAAATTGGGAATGCACTCAGGAAGCAAAGCTTAACTTAAATTTTACTAGATTATTAATGGCTGTTTTCACACCTGATAGGGAGTTAAATAATTATTAAAGTGTAATGTTATGGATGTCACTGTAACACTAGCTGTGCCTTGCTTGTTTCCATAGAGACCCTAAGTGTTAAGTCTGTGAGTGACCGCTCTCTGGGCCAGTCAGATTCTGGCTTCATCGAGCCAAAACAGTCAACCTCCGGAGAGGCATCCATAACATCCATCCAGAAGTCTGCTAAGAGGATGAGAGATTAGAGGTGGGTAGTCAGCAATTTTGTTGCCAAATTTCGAAAAGTACCGGTACCAGCCCAATTTTGAAAATATGCTCGACAACCCCTGACAGAAGTTTTCACATTGGGGAGTTGATGTATTTCATTTTTTGCTCTGAAATACTTGAAAAAGGATAACTTAGTGTTTTTTAGTTAAAGATATTATATTATCTTGGGTTCAAACGCTGCATAAGGAAACTAACTTAATGATGCAATTTATTTCTATAAAAAAATTGGACAACTTTAAATGAGAAGTTTTGGACAGCAATTGGGAAATTTGTAGTTTTTCCCTATTTGGAACGTTCTGTTATCAGGTTCCTTACAAAGAAGGACAAAATCACTTGTAATGGATAATCAAAGGACTCAAATATAATGTTACAAGAGTGGATTTTAATGTCAAATGATAGTAAATATGGCTATGGTTATGATAAGGTCTGCTTAAAATTATAGGACTACTCTCTAGATCTTAGCTTTACATTTGACCAACATATACCTTTGCAGGAACAAATCAAAATTACAAATGTTCAGATTAACTGGTATATTGCAAAGCAAATAGAGTCTGTTGATGTTTATTCAATATACGTGTACATTTCAAGATGACATACATTTTGTTTCTCTGCTTTTCAGTCCTGGTGAAGATGCTAGTGTGAAGAGGTCAAAAGAAACAGTTGCTGAGGTACCTGACTTACCGTCTATTTCTTTGATGCAAATATGAGAGATATTTTTATGCTCCCCGAAAATTTTCGGGGAGCATATAGCTGCCGCTTTGTCCTTGCTTACTTCCATACTTCCTTACTTACTTCCGTCACACTTTTTTTACTGTTTCTCATAGCACCTTCAATACTTTACCGATCACTTTTATATTTGGCATGTAGGTTCCTTGCATGTACCTCTTCCTTTGATGAGGTTTGAAGTCACTGGGGTCAAGGTCACAGAGGCTTATAATAGATTTTTCCGTCACACTTTTGTTACAGTTTCTCATAGCACCTTCAATACTTTACAAATCACTTTCATATTTGGCATGTAGGTACCTTGCATGCACCTCTACCTTTTGATGAGGTTTGAGGTCACTGGGGTCAAGGTCAAGGTCACAGAGGCTTATAATAGATTTTTCCGTCACACTTTTGTTACAGTTTCTCATAGCACCTTCAATACTTTACTTATCTCTTTCATATTTGGAATGTAGGTACCTTGCATGGACTTCTACCTTTTCATGAGGTTTGAGGTCACTAGGGTCAAAGTTAAGGTCACGGAGGCTAATAATAGATTTTCCTGTCACACTTTTGTTACAGTTTCTCATACCACCTTCAATACTTTAGCGATCTCTTTCATATTTGGCATGTAGGTACCTTGTATTGGCCTCTACCTTTTGATGAGGTTTGAGGTCACTGGGGTCAAGGTCCGGGAGGCTAATAGAAGATTTTTAGCTCATCTATTTTTTGAAAAAAAATTATGAGCTATTGTCATCACCTTGGCGTCGGCGTCGGCGTCTGCGTCGGCGTCGGCGTCCGGTTAAGTTTTGCGTTTAGGTCCACTTTTCTCAGAAAGTATCAATGCTATTGCATTCAAACTTGGTAAACTTACTTACTATCATGAGGGGACTGGGCAGGCAAAGTTAGATAACTCTGGCTTGCATTTTAACTGAATTATGTGCCCTTTTTATACTTAGAAAATTGAAAATTTTGGTTAAGTTTTGCGTTAATGTCCACTTTTTTCAGAAAGTATCAATGCTATTGCATTCAAACTTGGTACACTTACTAACTATCATGAGGGGACTGGGCAGGCAAAGTTAGATAACTCTGGCGTGCATTTTGACAGAATTATATGTCCTTTTTATACTTAGAAAATAGAAAATTTTGGTTAAGTTTTGTGTTTAGGTCCATTTCATTTCTATATCAAGCTATTGCTTTCATACTTGCAACACTTACTAACTATCATAAGGGGACTGTGCAGGCAAAGTAATGAAACTCTGACTGGCATTTTGACAGAATTATGTGCCCTTTTTATACTTAGAAAATTGAAAATTTGGTTATGTTTTGTGTTGAGGTCCGCTTTATTCCTACAGTATCAAAGCTATTGCTTTCATACTTGCAACACTTATTAACTATCGTAAGGGGACTGTGCATGCAAAGTTATGTAACTCTGACTGGCATTTGGACGGAATTATGGGCCCTTTATACTTAGAAAATTGAACATTTGGTTAAGTTTTGTGTTTTGGTCCACTTTACCCCTAAAGTATCATAGATATTGCTTTCATACTTGGAACACCCGCAAACTTTCATAAGGGTACAGTAAAAGGACAAGTTTCATAACTCTGGATGTCATTTTTACGGAATTATGGCCCTTTTTTGACTTAGTAACTTTGAATATATGGCTAAATTTTGTGTTTCGATCCACTTTACTTCTTAAGTATCAAGGCTATTGCTTTCAAACTTCAAATACTTTCTTTTTTTTTATTCAATATCATACATACAATGTAAACATGCATATGATCATACAACATAGTGATTGTACAAAGCAATAAAGTTCAGACATGTTATACAAGATATGCTAATATATATTTTTTTAATAGAACAGAACAACAGAGGAATAGTTATGAAAAATGATGAGTTGTATAAAGTCGGAAGAAAGCATACTGGACTTGTATGTTTTGTTTTATATTCACAATGATCTTGTCAGATTGAAAAAAGATTAAACAAAACTATTTTAGAAAGATAAACTAACATTAGAGTGAAATGTATAAAAGTGGACAAAACATTATGAGAATTTAATCCGATGCCATTTTTGTTCAAAGATTTGTAATGTGTCATTACTGAGAGCTATTTCTTTCTCAATCTGGATTTTAAGTTTAAGACTATGGACAAAACAATTAAAATTTGGTACTTGTTTTTTGTACTACATGTTTAAAAAAAAATAAACAAAACTATTTTAGAAAGATAAACTAACATTAGAGTGAAATGTATAAAAGTGGACAAAACATTATGAGAATTTAATCCGATTCCATTTTTGTTCAAAGATTTGTAATGTGTCATACTGAGGGCTATTTCTTTCTGAATCTGGATTTTTAGTTTAAGACTATGGACAAAACAATTAAAATTTGGTACTTGTTTTTTGTACTTCATGTTTAAGATAAAATATTTCATCAATATAACCATAAAATTCACAATATTATTACCGTCTATTGATTTCAATGAGTTAATTCCGAAACTTACATTTAAGAAAGATAGTTTAACGTTTAGTTGCTGTTGTTCAAGAAAAGATATTAATTGATTCCAAATAGGCTGGATGTGTTTGCACTCCCAAAAAAGATGTTCTATTAGTTTCAATGTTTTCACTGCAGAAGTCATACAGATTTGAGTTAGCTAATTTGCATTTAAAGAGATATTTATTTGTAGCTATAATTCTATGGATGTATTTATATTGAAAATTTCTCAGTGTGCTTTCAATGGTTGCTTTATATGGCATGGTAAATATGTGTTTCCAATTAAGTTCATTTTCTACAAAAAGGTCTTGCCATTTATTTTGGATTTTGGAGTTTTCTGTAGGGTTTTTAATTTGTAGTGTGTAAAATATTTTATTCGTTTTGTTTTTTCTTCGAAGTATGTTTTCTACAAATGTTGT
The DNA here is from genome assembly GCF_020536995.1 of Dreissena polymorpha. Lineage (NCBI taxonomy): Eukaryota > Metazoa > Mollusca > Bivalvia > Myida > Dreissenidae > Dreissena > Dreissena polymorpha. Next base: position 48,242,871 of record NC_068364.1, on the reverse strand, counting down.
TTGAGTACATGGTGTATTATTTGTATTGATTTCAGATTTAATATGTATGGGTATGCTTTTGATTAGTGTGTAGTACTTCAGAAAATTATATGAAGGTATTCCGTATATGTAGCATATATTATCAAAAGAGTAGAAATCCTTAATTCTGTAGTCATATAATTGGTCGACATATTTAATGCTTCGTTCAAACCAATCTTTATAGAAAAACGTCTTATTGTTTGAAGTTATGTCTTTATTGTTCCATAAAATAGTTTTACTGCTGGTTTGGGTTTCTAAGTGACATCACTCCACGCTGATAGAACATCAGACAGAAATAAGTTTTCGTTTGCAATTTCATGTAAGATAGTATTGCTGATGTACATTCAAAGAGTAAGGAGTCACCATATTTTTTAAGGATTTTCTGGTAGAATAATTTCCATTTACTCGTATTGGTATTATCTAGGTATCTTTTAACCCAGCTGCATTTGATTGCATTCAAGAATGAGTCAATGTTCGTTAATTGGATACCTCCATTTTCTACAGATTGAATTAACTGAGTTCTTTTTATTTTATCAGGCTTACCGTCCCATATGAAATTAAATATTGCTGATTTTATATCGTTAATTACATCGTTTGGTGGATTTGGGAGAACTGTTAATACATATATTAATTTAGGAAGTGCAAACGTTTTCAATACTGTGTTTTTTTCCGATTAGTGTAAGTTTACGATGATGCCATGATTTTAAGCAGTTTTTAAAATTCTGTAATTTAGGTAGTATGTTTTTAAGAACTGTATCTTTTTCATTATTTGTGAAAGTAATGCCTAACGTTGTGGCTTCATCGGATGTCCAATTAAATTTCATTTCTTTTTTATATTGAACATTACTTTGTTTTAATTTACCTACTCGTAGCACAGTACATTTACTTTTGTTTAGTTTAAGACCCGATGTCATTCCGTAAAGGGTAAGCGACTCTATTAGGTTATGGAAAGAATCGTAATTGTCGTTTAAAAAATAAGTTGCATCGTCAGCAAATAGGGATTGTTTGATTTCTTCGTCAGGTTCTAGTGATATGCCTTTTATGTGTTTATTTGATTGGATTTGATGTGATAGATACTCGATGCAAATAATAAATAGCGATGATGAGAGTGGACATCCTTGTCGAACCCCTCGTTCGATGTTAAAACTGTTTGAAAAGAAGCCATTGTTAATGATTATACTGTTAATATCGGTATAGAATAGTTTGACCCATTGAATGAGACTTTCACCAAAATTCATATTTTCTAAGCAAGAGAACATAAATGAATGATCAAGCGAATCGAATGCCTTTTCAAAGTCTGCAAAGAATATTAGACCAGGATTATTTGAATTGTTGAAATAGTTTATGCATTCTTGGATAAGACGAACGTTTTCACTAATGTAACGTCCTTTTATAAAACCAGATTGAGATTTTGAAATGATTGATGGTAATATTTTTTTAATTCTGTTTGCTATACTTTTAGTTGCAATTTTATAATCATTGTTTAGTAAACTAATCGGGCGCCAGTTTGATAAGGATTCTAAGTTTTTTCCAGGTTTTGGAATAAGCGATATAATACCTTGTTTGTGTAGCGTAGTTAAGTTTTCGTTGTTAAATGAATAGTTAAGTGAATTAATTAGATGTGTTTTTATCTCATTCCAGAATATTTTATAAAACTCGATTGTGATGCCATCAGATCCTGGGCTTTTGTTATTTTGCATTTCTTTTAGGGCTAATGCACATTCATATTCATTAAGCAATCCGTCGCACAGTTGTTTTTCCTCTTGGTTTAAAGCGTGATGTGTATTTTTAAAAAGGGTGTTATTTTCAACATTTTTTCGTTTATAGAGGGTTTCGAAAAATAAACGTTGTTCTTCTAGTATTTCAGTTCTGTTTGTTATATCTTTGCCATTGACTACTAATTTGTGTACAGTTTTTTGTTCACTTCTACGTTTTTCAATGTTTGCGAAATATTTTGTATTTTTTTCATTGTGTTCAACATGCTGTGCACGCGTTCTTAGTATTATTCCATTGAGATGTGTATGATAGATTCCATCTAATATTTGTTTTTTTAATGTTATTTCATTTTCAATGTCGGTGGTATCATTTGTGTTTGTTTGTTTCAATTGTGTTTTAAGTGTTTCAATGGTTTTGATGGTTTCAGTTTCAAGTTTGTGTGTTTCTTTTTGTTTAAATGATGTGTATCTAATTGTTGTGTTACGTATATTTCCTTTAATTACTTCCCATAAGGTGTTTGGGTTTGCATCTTTATTATTTTGAACTGTATTTAATATTTACTGTTTTATTTGTGTTTGATATTGTGTATCTAATAAGATGCTGTTGTTAATTTTAAAGTATCCTGGGCCTCTTTCAGGTTGTATATTGTGCAGTTTAAGTTCAACTAGAGAGTGGTCAGTCATAAATGCTGGTTTTATGTTACATGTGTCAATAATGTTGCAAAGAGATTCAGATATTAAAAAATAGTCTTATCTACAAAATATTGTTGGTTTTGTGTTTGAGTGCCAGGTGAATTTGCTTTCGTTTGGATATATAGTATGCCAGATGTCTATCATATTGTAGTTTTCGAATATGTTATTTAAAATGTTTCTATTTTTAGGATGAGTATAAAGGTTTCCATTCTTTTTGTCTAATAATGGGTTAAGAACAGTATTAAAATCACCACCGACTATGATGTTTTTATCGTGGTTATTAATTATAAAGGATTGTAATGTTTCGTAGAATGTGGAATCATCTATGTTAGGGCCGTAAACATTAATTAATGTTAATACTGTTTCGTGTATTTTGATATCTATACTTGCTTGTCTGCCAATTATTATTTCGTTAAAGTTATTGACTGTGATCCCTACATTATTTTTTATAAGAAAGGCAATGCCTTGTTTATTAGTATGTTCTCCACTGAGATAGATTTCTCCGTCCCATTCATCTTTTAAGGTTTGTGCTAAAGTAGGTGTCAAATGACATTCTTGTAAAAGGCATATACTATATTTTTTTTCGTCTAACCATTTGAAGATTTTTATGCGTTTGTCTTTATTGTTTAGCCCTTTTACATTCAATGTACATAATTTAATCATTTAAAGGAGGGTGATGTAAATGATGATTTGTGTGTGCTTGTCCAGTTAGTTTCAAATTTAAAACATCTCCAATTAGTTTCTATTGTAAGATAAGATATGTCTCTACATACAAACAAAATATGGAAACAAAAATGAGCAGAAAAAAAGTTATGTTTACACCCCGAAAAGCAACGGGTACACATGATAAAAAAAACTGTTTACAATGACAAATAAGAAGAAAAGGTTCCGCCAAAGAAAACAAAAAAAAAATTGTGTAACAAACACTATCATTAAACAAGTGAAAAAATGCTTAAGAGAAAGAAAAACAGCACACAGAACAACGCACACACAAAAAACACTGGCATGCAAAAACAACAACAATGTTTGCGTGGCGTTTGCGTATTTAAACTGTACGTGTTTTTGTTTCCTATGCCATAATCTCAAGTAATAAATATGTTAAGTTTGTACGCCTGCTCGTTGATATAATGTGTGTGTGTGTGTGTGTGTGTGTGTGTGTGTGTGTGTGTGTGTGTGTGTGTGTGTGTGTGTGTGTGTGTGTGTGTGTGTGTGTGTGTGTGTGTGTGTGTGTGTGTGTGTGTGTGTGTGTGTGTGTGTGTGTGTGTGTGTGTGTGTGTGTGTGTGTGTGTGTGTGTGTGTGTGTGTGTGTGTGTGTGTGTGTGTGTGTGTGTGGTGTGTGTGTGTGTGTGTGTGTGTGTGTGTGTATGTACATGCGTGTATATGTGTGTGTGCGGGTGTCCGTGTGTGTGTGCGTGTGGGTGTTTGTGTGTTCGGGCGTGTGTGTGTGCGTGAGTGTGCGTGTGTGTGATTTTTGTGCGTGTGTAGGCGCGCGTATATGTCCCGGTGTTTTGTGAAAATATATAGAACATCTAAAGGGACAGAGAAAAAAAAACAGAACTACATTAAACATACATAAGATACAACAACCAAACATGTTGAAAATTCTTTTGAACAAAAAGAATAAAATTGGTAATTCGTTTGTATTCGAGAGAGCGTGGTTGCTTGCGTGTAGCCATGCATCAAATACTTTCATGCTATCATGAGGTTACTGTACCTGGCAAGTCGAATTTTACCTTGACCTTTGAATGACCTTGACTCTCAAGGTCAAATTATTAAATTTTGCTAAAATTGCCATAACTTCTTTATTTATGATTAGATTTGATTGATACTTTGACAAAACTACTCTTACCTGACAAACCACAATAGACTCCACCCAAACCATCGCCCGTGCCCCCCCCCTTCCCCCCCTCCCCGAATCCCCCTCCCCTTTTTTTTTTTTTTTTTTTAAGATCATCTCACAAATGACCACCACACCCTCACACTATACCCCCCCACCCCCCCTCCCCAATTTTTTTTTAAACGGTTAAAAAACAAAAATATTTATTTTTATTATTTTATGTTTGAAATACCGTCCAACCATCGCACCCAAGAATCCCCCCCCCACCCCCTCTCCCCCCACCCGAATCCCCCCTCCCCCCTAAATTATTTTTTTTTTTTAAGATCATCTCACAAATAACCTCCACACCCTCACACTATACCCCCCCCCACCTCAGCCCCCCCCCCATTTTTTTGAAACGGTTAAAAAACACAAATATTTATTTTTATTATTTTATGTTTGAAATACCGTCCAACCATCGCACCCAAGAATCCCCCCCACCCCCCCCCCCACACCACCCCCCCCCCATTATTTTTTTTTCGCATTTTTGGAAGATAATGTAATAAATGTCCACACCCCCACACAATGCACCCCTCTTCACTCCACCCCTCCCTCCTTTGTGAAAATGAGAGTCCCTTCACCTTTAAAAAGAAAATAGATGAGCGGTCTGCACCCGCAAGGCGGTGCTCTTGTTTTAGGTTGTTATTAACATAAGATTGACAAAGCGCATCATCGGAGAGCATCCATCAGTTTCACTGATATTCTTGTTAATCAAGTTTTCAAATAATTTGAAAATCCTAGTTCTTTATTATTTCTATACCTTCTTATTTAAACTTCTGTATATTAAACCATCACATTAATTCATTGTGTACCCCCTATAGGTGTCCCCAGCAGAGGTCCCAGACATCACGATAACGGACGAGTCCAGTCAGCCAGATCACAGGCAGATCCAGTGGCAGAGGTCGCACCCACCCAGCAGGTGGAAGTGGAACAGAAGGAGGGGGCACAAGACACATACATATCACAGGAAGGGCCGCACATGGAAACGGCCACACAACAGGTTAGTTCAGTGTGGGTTGTAATTGGTTGATAGTTTTGTTTCGGTTTGAACTTTTATTTTTCTGATGAAACAAAACATCTTAAAAATACTTGTGTATAGAAAGAAAAAGTATATTTATTACCTTTGTTTGAAAGGAGTTTGTCATTTCTAGCTTGACTAATGATAAACACTTTTTTGAGCTATTTGCCCTTGTACAATATCTGCAAATAAGTTAAGGTTATTATCCCCCGCCATAGGCGGAGGGATTTTGTTTTGAAGTTGTCCGTCCGTCTGTCTTTCTGTCCGTCCGTCAGTCCGGAGCCATATCTTGGAAGTGCTTTGGCGGATTTCATGGAAACTTGGTATGAGTATATATATGAATAACAGGATGATACACCCCAAATGGCATTGCACACCATCCGTTAATAACGGAGTTATGGCCCTTTTTATCTTGAAATAATGCTTTTTTGTGTGTCCGAAGCCATTCATGCATCTTGGAAGTGCTTTGGCAGATTTAATTGAAACTTTGTATGAATATATATATATATATATATATATATATATATATATATATATATATATATATATATATATATATATATATATCTAAAATAAGATGATGCTGGCCTAATTGCATTGTACACCATCTGTTAATAACGAACCATCTGTTAATAACGGAGTTATGGTCCTTTGTATCTTGAAAAAATGCTTTTTTAGTGTAAAATATAACACTTTTGTGTCCAGAACCATATTGGCCGGGGATACCAATTCAACGAATTTGTTTGTTAATTATATAAAGCTATAGTAATTCCATTATTCTCTTATATTGAAAAAGATTTATTGTAATGGTTCAAAATGACTTAATCAGTGAGGCTTAGAAGACCAACTTTGTCATGCTGAGCAAATCAAAAACATCAGCACATAATATAATATTAAAAACAAGCATAACATGATGTCCCACATATCAACAGTACGCTGTCATTAGACTGTGAATATGACTCCTCCATGCATAACTCCAAACTGAAATTTCACAGAAATTAATTCAGGCACTTAAAATTAAAGTTAAATTAGGCTTGCAGCAACTTCATAAATCTGTATCATTTTCAGATATTCCATTTGAAATAAATATGCCTTCAGAGTTATTTTAGGTTTCTGAAAATAGTCTTAACAAAGGAAAGGTGATTTTGGCCTTTCTGTCCCTGTCTGTCTGTCTGTCTGTAATTGTATGTGTGTGTCTGTCCCAAAACTGTAACCTTGCTCATAAAATGAAAACTCTTGGGTATGTGTTCTTAAAACTTCGCATGAGCATGAATCTCATTGAGATCTACAATCAAACATGGTTTGAGGTCACTAGGTCAAAGGTCACTGTGACCTTTACATTCAAAATGTAACCTTGATTATAAAATGAAAAGTCTACAGATGAAGTGTGAGTTTTAAACTGGCTATTGATTTTTGGTGAAGTTATGGGCTTTGTTATCCCTTGCCATAGGCGGAGGTATATTGTTTTGGCGTTGTCCGTGCGTCCGTCCGGCACTTTTGTGACCAGAGCAATATCTTGGAAGTGCTTTGGCAGATTTCATTGAAACTTGGTATGAGCATATGTATGGATAAGAGGATGATGCATGTTAGAGTTGTCCATCTGTCCAGACAACTTTTGTGTCCAAGAGTATAGTGGCGGGGGATATCAATTCAAAGAATTTGCTTGTTTGCTCTTAAATAGCTGATGATGGACATCAAAGCGCTATAGAGGGCATTGTGTTTCACAAACTTAGCTCTTGTTTGGAAGTTCTATTGCCCCATTTCATAGCTAGATCACTCTTAAACAAATAAGCATTTACAATTATCCTTCTCATTTTGTAGTTGCATGGCATATATTAGTGACCAAGCCATAAGGGAGCAAAGCATGTCAAGAAAAAATAAAATGTAATCATTTCAAACAGATTGATCTTTTTGCCTTGTCAGTAAAAGAAATGAAAGTGTCTTAAATTTTAGTTGATTTATTTTTTCAGATAGCTTCATCATTGTTCTTCACACTGACTACAATGAATGTAGAAAGACAGAACGAAGATCACCATAAGGCCACATCATGAAAGCCGTTGCGCCAGACTGCCTGTCTTTAGTGCCTTGTTTTAATTGTTTGGTTTATAATATAATCTACTGGCTTATTTTATAGATTATTTGTTATGGGAACTTGAGTGCCAGACCTATGACTAGCTATTAATGAGATTTTTAATGAAGCTGTGCATGTTAGATTCTGAATTGTTATGAGAACTTTATTTCTAGAGATAGGCCTATGACTGGCTGTTAGTTAGAAGTTTTGTAATGAAGCTGTGCTCATTAGATTGTGAATTGTTATGAGAACTTTATTTCAAAGATAGGCCTATGACTGGCTGATAGTTAGAAGTTTTGTAATGAAGCTGTGCACATTAGATTGTGAATTGTTATGAGAAGTTTATTTCTAGAGATAGGCCCATGACGGGCTGTTAGTTAGAAGTTTTGTAATGAAGCTGTGCACATTAGATTGTGAATTGTTATGAGAACTTTATTTCAAAAGATAGGCCTTTGACTGGCTGCTAGAAGTTTTGTAATGGAGCTGTGCACATTAGATTGTGAATTGTTATGAGAACTTTATTTCAAAAGATAGGCCCATGACGGGCTGTTAGTTAGAAGTTTTGTAATGAAGCTGTGCACATTAGATTGTGAATTGTTATGAGAACTTTATTTCAAAGATAGGCCTATGACTGGCTGATAGTTAGAAGTTTTGTAATGAAGCTGTGCACATTACATTGTGAATTGTTATGAGAACTTTATTTCAAAAGATAGGCCTATGACTGGCTGTTAGAAGTTTTGAAATGAAGCTGTGCACATTAGATTGTGAATTGTTATGAGAACTTTATTTCAAAGATAGGCCTATGACTGGCTGTTAGTTAGAAGTTTTGTAATGAATCTGTGCACATTAGATTGTGAATTGTTATGAGAACTTTATTTCATAAGATAGGCCTATGACTGGTTGTTAGTTAGAAGTTTTGTAATGAAGCTGTGCACATTAGATTGTGAATTGTTATGAGAACTTTATTTCATAAGATAGGCCTATAACTGGCTGTTAGAAGTTTTGTAATGAAGCTGTGCACATTAGATTGTGAATTGTAATGAGACCTTTATTTCAAAAGATAGGCCTTTGACTGGCTGTTAGTTAGGAGTTTTGTAATGAAGCTTTGCACATTAGATTGTGAATTGTTATGAGAACTTTATTTCAAAAGATAGGCCTTTGACTGGCTGTAAGAAGTTTTGTAATGAAGCTGTGCACATTAGATTGTGAATTAATATGAGAACTTTATTTCAAAAGATAGGCCTTTGACTGGCTGTAAGAAGTTTTGTAATGAAGCTGTGTACATTAGATTGTGAATTAATATGACAACTTTATTTCAAAAGATAGGCCTTTGACTGGCTGTTAGTTAGGAGTTTTGTAATGAAGCTGTGCACATTAGATTGTGAATTGTTATGAGAACTTAATTTCAAAAGATAGGCCCATGACGGGCTGTTAGTTAGAAGTTTTGTAATGAAGCTGTGCACATTAGATTGTGAATTGTTATGAGAACTTTATTTCAAAGATAGGCCTATGACTGGCTGATAGTTAGAAGTTTTGTAATGAAGCTGTGCACATTACATTGTGAATTGTTATGAGAACTTTATTTCTAGAGATATGCCTATGACTGGCTTTTAGTTAGAAGTTTTGTAATGAAGCTGTGCACATTAGATTGTGAATTGTTATGAGAACTTTATTTCAAAGATAGGCCTATGACTGGCTGTTAGTTAGAAGTTTTGTAATGAAGCTGTGCACATTAGATTGTGAATTGTTATGAGAACTTTATTTCAAAAGATAGGCCTATGACTGGCTGTTAATTATAAGTTTTGTAATGAAGCTGTGCACATTAGATTGTGAATTGTTATGAGAACTTTATTTCATAAGATAGGCCTATGACTGGCTGTTAGTTAGAAGTTTTGTAATGAAGCTGTGCACATTAGATTGTGAATTGTTATGAGAACATTATTTCATAAGATAGGCCTATGACTGGCTGTTAGAAGTTTTGTAATGAAGCTGTGCACATTAGATTGTGAATTGTTATGAGAACTTTATTTCAAAAGAAAGGCCTTTGACTGGCTGTTAGTTAGGAGTTTTGTAATGAAGCTGTGCACATTACATTGTGAATTGTTATGAGAACTTTATTTCAAAAGATAGGCCTATGACTGGCTGTTAGAAGTTTTGAAATGAAGCTGTGCACATTAGATTGTGAATTGTTATGAGAACTTTATTTCAAAGATAGGCCTATGACTGGCTGTTAGTTAGAAGTTTTGTAATGAAGCTGTGCACATTAGATTGTGAATTGTTATGAGAACTTTATTTCATAAGATAGGCCTATGACTGGCTGTTAGTTAGAAGTTTTGTAATGAAGCTGTGCACATTAGATTGTGAATTGTTATGATAACTTTATTTCATAAGATAGGCCTATGACTGGCTGTTAGAAGTTTTGTAATGAAGCTGTGCACAATAGATTGTGAATTGTTATGAGACCTGTATTTCAAAAGATAGGCCTTTGACTGGCTGTTAGTTAGGAGTTTTGTAATGAAGCTGTGCACATTAGATTGTGAATTGTTATGAGAACTTTATTTCAAAAGATAGGCCTTTGACTGGCTGTAAGAAGTTTTGTAATGAAGCTGTGTACATTAGAAAATGAATTAATATGAGAACTTTATTTCAAAAGATAGGCCTTTGACTGGCTGTTAGTTAGGAGTTTTGTAATGAAGCTGTGCACATTAGATTGTGAATTGTTATGAGAACTTTATTTCAAAGATAGGTCTATGACTGGCTGTTAGTTAGAAGTTTTGTAATGAAGCTGTGCACATTAGATTGTGAATTGTTATGAGAACTTTATTTCAAAAGATAGGCCTTTGACTGGCTGTTAGTTAGAAGTTTTGTAATGAAGCTGTGCACATTAGATTGTGAATTGTTATGAGAACTTTATTTCAAAAGATAGGCCTATGACTGGCTTTTAGTTAGAAGTTTTGTAATGAAGCTGTGCACATTAGATTGTGAATTGTTATGAGAACTTTATTTCAATGATAGGCCTATGACTGGCTTTTAGTTAGAAGTTTTGTAATGAAGCTGTGCACATTAGATTGTGAATTGTTATGATAACTTTATTTCAAAGATAGGCCTATGACTGGCTGTTAGAAGTTTTGTAATGAAGCTGTGCACATTAGATTGTGAATTGTTATGAGAACTTTATTTCAAAGATAGGCCTATGACTGGCTGTTAGTTAGAAGTTTTGTAATGAAGCTGTGCACATTAGATTGTGAATTGTTATGAGAACTTTATTTCAAAAGATAGGCCTTTGACTGGCTGTTAGAAGTTTTGTAATGAAGCTGTGCACATTAGATTGTGAATTGTTATGAGAACTTTATTTCAAAAGATAGGCCTTTGACTGGCTGTTAGTTAGAAGTTTTGTATTGAAGCTGTGCACATAAGATTGTGAATTGTTATGAGAACTTTATTTCAAAGATAGGCCTATGACTGGCTGTTAGAAGTTTTTTGTACACATTTTATTTTGTGAATTAGATTGTGAATTGCTAAGAGAATTCAAGTGCCACCCTATGGTTAGCTTTGAGTGGCATTTCTAATAAAGCTGTTAGTTTAAAGTTTTGTTATGAAATAGTGCACAGATTGTGAATGGTTATGAGATATTTAGTGTCTGAACTATGACAAGTTATAAGTGAGAAGATTTCTAATGAAACAATACATTAGATTGTGAAATGTTATAACAATTTTTCTGCAAGACCTATGACTAGCTATGAGTGAAAAGATTTCATATGAAATTGTACACATTAGATTGTGAATTGTAAAAACGACTTTTGTGCCAGATATATTATTAGCTATTAGTAAGATTTATAATGAAATGGCACACATTAATTTGTGAATTGTTAACAGAACTTTGGTGCAAGACCAATGCCTGTATATAAGTGTTAAGATTTTTATGAAAGTGTACACATTAGTTCTTAAACTGTTAGATATTTTGTGTGAGAGGAGTATGTTTATAAATGATTAGGAGATAATTGTACACATTTTATTGTGATATCTTATGAGATATTTGGTGCCAAATGAAAGCAAATTACTGATGAAACTGTACACATTAGATTGTGATATCTTATGAGATATTTGGTGCCAAATGAAAGCAAATTACTGATGAAACTGTACACATTACATTGTGATTTTTAGAACTTTTGTGTTAAATGGACAGTGTTCTTGCATCCAAGGTGCGAATGTTGATAAACTATATTGTTTGCATTTCTAAGCATGAAGTCGAGATTTTCAAGACGCACTTTCCATGTGATCTGATTCACAGAGGACAGAGTTATGGACAAATAATTAGAACTTCTGTCACTTTCATATGAATGCTGCATTCTGATTGGATAATTTGTTCATGTGACGGGTTTGTCATTTTCCAATGAACCCACTTCGTATGCAAATTTAAACATGAATCATAGAGATACTTTCTGGTCATAAACAAGTTGTCAAAATGACGTTATGATTTGCGCGAAACTTAATGGCATTTTTTTATTGGTCAATAGCGAAATGACGTTATATTTTTTCGCGAACTCCAAAGATATAGACCCATTTGAAGGAGATGAAACCGAAACTGAAAATAGATTCATAGGCTAGATTAAAAAGAATATGTATGACCCTTACCACGATAGAATTTCAGCTTAAAGATAATTTTGTGTTGTAATTACGCCAGCGTTTATGCAAATTAGGCATAATTTTCCCGACAGTTCATACAACGATGAAATGCAGAAAAATGCTATTCAATTCTTAAGTAAATTTTGACATAATTTAGGTATTTTCCCCACCTAATGGGAACTTATTGGAGCAAGCTTCTGTTTTTTAAGTGACTAATTTTATAACTCGTCATAAGCATGTAGAAGATATGCAAGACACAATTTTCATTTGAATTTATTGACACATCCCAATCTTCTGCTCTTATTCCTCACTGAGTCAGTCAATTTCATCCCAGTCAAAACTGTCTCTCGGGTATCTTTAGTGACTGGTGACAAAGCTTTATCAATAGATATGCAAATGAGCCTAAAATGTCACTTAAATTCTGCTTTGATTTGCCTTTTCTGGAAAGTGCTGTATTTTTATTTGATATTGCAATGTTTAATGCCTTCTGATGCTTGTTTTTTATATTTTGTTAGCTCACCTGAGCACATTGTTAAAAGGTCAAAAATGGCCATAAATGAGCTTGTTTGGGCCATAACTATGTCATTCATTGTGAGATTTTAAAATCATTTGGCACATTTGTTCACCTTTATTGGACGGTGTGTCGCGCAAAAGAATTTCGTCAATAACTCCAAGGTCAAGGTCACACTGGCCATAAATGAGCTTGTCCGGGCCATAACTATGTCATTCATTGTGAGATTTTAAAATTATTTGGCACATTTGATCACCATTATTGGACGGTGTGTCGTGCGAAAGAATTACGTCAATAACTCCAAGGTCAAGGTCACACTGGCCATAAAGGAGCTTGTCCAGGCCATAATTATGTCTTTTATTGTGAGATTTTAAAATCATTTGGCACATTTGTTCACAATCATTGGACGGTGTGTCATGCGAAAGAATAATGTCGATGTCTGCAACGTCAATGTTACACTTGAGTTCAAAGGTCAAAAATGGCCAAAACTTGTCCGGGCTATAACTATGTCATTCATTGTGAGATTTAAAATTACTCTGTATATTTGTTCACAATCATTAGACGGTGTGTCGCGCGAATGAATTAGGTCAATAACTCCAAGGTCAAAGTTACACTTTGAGTTCAAAGGTCAAAAATGGCCATAAATGAGCTTGTGCGGGCCATAACTATGTCATTCATTGTGAGATTTTAAAATCATTTGGCCTATTTTTTCTACATTATTGGAAGGTGTGTCATGCGAAAGAATAATGTCGATATCTTCAACGTCAAGGTCACACTTTGTGTTTGAAGGTCAAAAGGTTTGAAGGTAATAACCAACGGTATGGAGTTCCGATGCGTAGGAGTTTAACCACGAGGGCGTAGCCCGAGTGGTTTGATAACAAGCATCGGAACGACATACCGTTGGTTATTACCGCAATAATCAACGGTTACCCGTGGATCATTTCGACTCTAACACGATTTAATTAATGTGTTATCCACGATTTAAAGGTTATAAATGAGAATTATATTAACCGAACGTCCTCCACTTTTCCGCGAAAACGTGACGTCACCACAACAATTACAATCAAATGACGTCGTCTTCATTCATAAAATGTGCGCAGACAATCCAAGTGACGTCACTTTAAACAACCGTTGGTATATCGGGGTAATAACCGACAGTAGTTTTTCTTCTTTGTATATAGAAAACAAGTCACATGCCGTGGTAAAATTATATTTATAGGACCCGTTTAGACGCCCGAAGATTGTTGCTTATCCATCACGTGACTGGCACATGCAGGTTTGCGAGCGGACACCATATGTCGTCATGTGATGCAACGTGACCGGTCAGCCTTCTCCCACCATCACGTGGTTCTACCGGAAGTACAAGGACTCGCCCGAGACTTGTGAGATAATCCATCATTGCTCATATGTAATAACTGTCCATGTTTTTTTTCCTTTGTTACAAAAAATGTTTTTATATATTTAGTTGAATATTCCTCCTTTTTCATCATAACGTTTAGCCATATGCAGTCGATAAGTTAACCAATGCCAACTTTTTCATTTTACCAGTGCACATATTTATACCAGTAACTGACGACTGTCCTGCTTATATCAAAGGTTAGAAAATAAATGTTAAACAGGTTTTAACGCTTTATCCAACATTAGTTAATGAGGAAGGGCCGGGGATCAAATCCGTTATTTTACGATTGAAGTCTTCGGTACACATTACTCCAAAATACCACACAGAGGTTACCTCCCCTTTCTTCTTACAATAGGACATCAGTAACGAGTAATTTCCTTCTGAATTTGGAAGAAAAGTCTGTGAAATGCCGTATCCGAGTAAAATCAACAACTGCATACACCACGATTACCAATTACAAGTTTGAAATTTAAACATTGGGACACGAACATGCTCGTACCATTTGAAAAATGTGATTTCTCATTTCCTAAACTTGACGCAGACTTAGCTTATGAATGGTAATTTTTATTGATCAAGTATTTTTTCAAACATTATTAGTTCATATGATTCATCACCATGTTATGTTTCGCTTTTTTAGCATATTCACTACCGTGATTAACAAGAACAATACCTTGAATTAGGACTAGTCTAATAAAGTAACTTACATTGTATGTGTGATTTAGAAGGCTTTTTTAACAATAACTTGATAAAAAAAGCTTACCATATGGAAAGTGTGTGTCGCGTGCAATCTCTATGTCCCGACTTAAAATGTCAAGGTCAAATTTGACCGGTCTCTTTCAAAATAAATTTCAATAGTGTGAGGACGGACGCATTGCGCCAAAACTTTACTCAAAGCTGAAGCCCATATTGTCATACCATTGTGAAAAGCATTCTTTAACACGAGCTCGACGTTTATGCATCTTATTAAGTTTTTTACACTTACTTTACAACGTCTTATCATAAAGAAAGTATACATTGCAGATATCGGCCTCTACAATCGCATGATCTTTATACCGGGCGTAGCTCACTCCAACGTAGGTCAATAATCGATATGAGGTTAGCAACACGGTAGTGACGTCATTGTGTTCCACATTCACGTCATTAGTAATAGGAAAAATCAGAGTTGTTGTCGAACATGTTCGGCTCGAGATTTTCAGGGACTAAATCTTTATTGAATAAATAAAATGCAAAACACTTATCATTGGATATACACAATTTTGCTGTTTACTTGTTAATACGCTTTTAATAGCGCCCGTTCTTAGCGCCATCTTCTTGACAGTGGCTCTATCTCTTTTAAAAAAATGCAACATATGCAAACAAACATCGCTTTGCTTTTAAAACCTCCACCATCTCATGACTTATAAAGGGCATCATGTTTCCAAATTATGTGTGATTGTATGTTTCTGCACATTTGTGGATGGTGAATGAATCTCAGCTTAGTGGCACAACATTGCCCGTTTGTTTGTTAATAAATCGAAATATGTTGAAAGAAAACATATACAACCTTCTAACCATGTACAATGCTCTGTGCATTTAAAACACTTCCGTTCTTTAGCGCCACCACGGAAGTACCATTGGCTCGTTCACTACCGGTAATTCATCTCTAAAAAGACGTGGCGTTCGTGATTAAAGGCCGCAAGAAAAGCTGCGTAAATAACGCATTATATGTGAGCCTCGCTTTGGGAAAAAGGGACTAAATGCATGCGTGTTAAGCGCCACCAACTACGTAGAATTGGCTCGTTTATTTATGCATATGTTAAAAGAGTTGGCTTCTGTGATTAACGGCCGCAAGAAAGCTGCGCAAATAACGCATTATATGTGAGCCTGTCTTTTGGAAAAACGGGGCTTAATGCATGTGTTTATAGTGTCGTCCCACATTAGCCTGTGCAGTCCGCACAGGCAGATCACGGACAACACTTTTCGCCTTAACAGGATTTTCGCTAAGATACTTCCTTTTAACGAAAAATACCATAAAAGCGGACAGTGTTGTTCCTGATTATCCTGTGTGTACTTGACATGCTAATCTGGGATGACATTTTATGCACATTCATTAATCATCGATTTCCAAAGCGGGGTTCACTTGTAGTAGGGTATAATTTTGCGCATCTTGCAGATGCTTTGTACAAAGCCGTTATCTTTTTTTCACAAATCATATTGTTAACACCATAGAGCACAAATATAAGATACCTCTTGACATTTCTAGCGTAAAAAATGTATTTCAATAAAACAGGTCAAATGTGAAATAGAGATTGGATGTCATTGCAAACTTCATAGACAATGTGGATTGACTGCGTTTAGTGAAGAATAAAACACCAATTGAACGGACTCACGACAATTGGGACAAACTTTGAATTATAACTATATTTTCAAGCTATCATTTTTAACTGGAAGATATTTAATTTTGGCTTAATTTTTTGCTTTAAGGTAAACCGGAGTACCCGGTGGATCCCCACCTGTCCGAAATTGTGACCACCTAATAAACTCACATGGTGCCAGGAACGGTGTTTGGACCTAGGATGCCTTGATGAGCATCGCTAACCCGACCTAGCCATGGTTATCTTTGTCAATAAATGTGTACTCATCGGGTCAAAGTGGCCTGTCTCGGGGGTCGTTGATTCAAGTCACATACCGACAGTACGTTCATTTTAAAACAAAGCGCGCTATCAAATTTATTGATTAGTATGTGTATAAGTACTAAGCCTACTTCCGGGCTCACGTCTTTTTAAAACCTATATTTTGATCATATATGTATATGTTCCTTTCTTATCTGTTTCTGAGATTCCATTTACCCTAGTGGGCTTTACGCACGTATTGTACCTTACGAGTTGGTCGATACTTCATTGTTTTTTGTTTAAAATATATTAATTGAAATTATACTAGTGGGTTATAGGTAATTGTATTAGCAAGTATTTTTCAAATTTAGCGTATAGTAGTTGATAGATTTGCATTTACATGTACATACTCAATGTATTTAAGAAATAGAAAACCCAACATCGGACTCTATGGCATGAACGTGACCAGCCAGGCGGCCTCTTATTGTATATGGACTAAAGCCGGAGGCTAAGTACTGTCACACATTGATAATTATATTGTATAATTCTTAAGTATAATATAATCCGGAATTTAAAAACATTTTATAAACTGTACTTTAAAGCAGTACCTGAGCCGACAATGACTTATCGAGCGTTACTCTAGAAATATATTCTTGAAAGGAGTGACACTGCGTTGTTGAGTTCGTGCCTCTATTGCTTAGAATACCGTCGATGTTCCCCTTTAATTGAATTATGTGCCGTATTTGCAACTCTGAGATATATACTGTCTCAAAATATTGGTTACAAGAATTACAAGAGAGTTAACACTATGTACATGTTTACGGTTTATATACCGGTGGCAACGTGTGTTAGTTCCGAATAAATAAAGAAAAAGTAGCTTAATTTAAATAAATGAATGACTTAAACATTTCAAAAGAACAACAGAACGTTCACAGTTTCCTGTTTTTAATCACGAAATGTACGAGGGTTCAATGTAATGTTCCATAAGGAGCATATAAAACCTATCAACATAAAAGTCTGTATACTGCAACCTAGCTTCTCCCCTCTCTTTTTCACTATTTACAAAATAACACAGCATCGTCTCAAAAATGTTTTTTCTGGTAACACTTTTAAACAATACCATGTAAATACCTAAGCAAATAAAGCGTTTTTCTTAGTTTATACCTTAAACACGTGTATGTGCAGCCATAGTAAATATATATAATATTTGGGTATATGAAAGAGAACAAAATGTGTTGTTGCTTCATTTGTTTATTCACGTTGTAATAGAGATGTTTGATAAAAATCAATAAAAAAAAATCTGCGTACTGAACAAAAGATGTATACATATATTTAGTTCATTAATCGTATAAAAACAATAAATAACACAGAACAAAATAAACTGTTAATTAAATGCTAACTTGGTAGAACAACAATTTTCTTGAGCTACTTATTCAAATCAAGAACAGTAATAAGATCATGTTGGCGACGCACTTACATTCATGCAATATAAGCAGTGCTATGGTTTAACCCTTTGCATGCTGGGAAATTTGTCGTCTGCTAAAATGTCGTCTGCTGAATTTCTAAAATTAGCATTTTCTTCGATTTTTTTCAAAGAATATTATCAGAATAGCAAACAGTTTGGATCCTGATGAGACGCCACGTTCTGTGGCGTCTCATCTGGATCCAAACTGTTTGCAAAGGCCTTCAAAATTCGGTTCCCGCACTGAAAGGGTTAAACAATTAAACGATCTTATACGAACATAGTCTCAATAAATATGATCATTTCAGCAAATGGAAATTGGTGAATTTAATAATATATCAAACTTTCATCTGCTCAAAGGACGTGAAATTATTTCATCGTATGGTTTCACTATTTAACAATGATCACATGCATTTACATGTTTAATTACATAGACAAAATGTTCAGTTAAAGGAATAATGATATTGTTCTATTATTGTTTATTAGGCATCAATACTAATGACCGTGGATTATACAACATAATGTCTGTATTGCAAAGCTCATAAGCTAAGATGCTTAGAGGTCGCCGTGACGTACTGGATGTTGTGTCCGCTTAGCGAACACGGGTTTCATCAACACTGTGGGAGCGTTCTTCCCGAAGACACCTAGTACTGGTTCTACCCAGGAAACGGACTCGTGAGAGTTTTAATGAAAATAAGGCTTTCGATGAAATCGAGCTTAATTAAATAGGTTAATTCTAAAAGCTCATGCATGATTACTAAAAATGTTTCTATACTCCGCTAATCTTTCTACGAATCTCAATCACCGCGCTTATCAATGACGTCATCTTAGCATTTCCAAAACACTATGACGTCAATATAATTCTTACATTATATTATGTACTATTATTAAGTTTGTGTCCTGTGTCTAAATGACTATCAAATTACCTATATTAATTAATATTAATTGATACTGTAGTTAGTTTAAATATATTTTTATAAAGCTCGATCGCATCGAAAGCATAAGGCATATTGAAACGCTCTCGAGCCATTTTCCTGTGTAGAGCCAGTACTTGGTATCTTTGGGGGAGATCTAAAGAACGGTTCCAAAGTGGGGATCTAACCCGTGACCTCCTGCCCGCTAGGCGGACACCATCCACTCTACGCCATGGCGACCTCATATCGATGCTATAGATGATGCAACATGAAAACAAACAAGGTTAACATAAACTTAACTTAGTTTTACAAGTGTTATACATATTAATTACGATTTTTTTCACAGCATATAATGCTTTTGTTACATAACGTTGAACAGAAACGGTAAATTTGTGACGATGTGATCGGGCGCGTTTTAGCACTTGCATTTCACTGTTCAATTTCAAGGAATTCTTCAGTACTTTTTACAAAACATTGGATACCGCCCATACTTATTGTAAAATAATCGTGTTAGAATATACGAAGCACAAAGACGTACTATTGTCAGATTTGCTAACCGTTAACTACGGATTTTTATACCACATTGTAAAATTCGGAAATGTGTATGTACCTGTACATTCGTATAGAAGTAAATTATTGAAAATGCACATTTCGAATTTAGTTTTTCAAGGTTTTACACAGTTATTAGATATTAATTCCGCAAACATAGATGAATATTTCTCATATATACCAAAATATTCACTTTTTGCTATTTATCTTTGCAGCATACGACAATTGGAAGTATAACAAATCGTTCGATGACTCGTCAAATGTTAAATTAACAATTCCACATTCAATACATTGATAGCGTGTATTCAACATTCAATAATTTCAACAATCAATGTTCATTAAAATTAGAAAAAAATATTGATACATCATATTTAAAAATTAACAGAATGTCGTAAAATAAAAAACAAACAATTGAGTTTCATATGCACACACGTGCAATTAAAACGTCAGTTAAACTTTCGATCAATAAATCAAAATGGCGCACTGGACAATGTACAATTCTCTGAAACAATATTTAAAATGTTAATCATATATAGAAATAAAATAAGTTCCATTCTATAATGAAAGGACAAACACATGATACAATTAAAACGCGAACTGCATAATTACTTGCAGAGCTTCGTTCAAATTGGCAAGCTTACAATAAAGCTATCCGTGTATTTTGTATTTTCGGTCAATAGAAGCTGCGCATGTATCAGCATCATTACAACAGCATATTGTGGCTGGTCAACTCTCACATTGCAAATAATTTACAATCCAGTAACACTTCAATTATATTAACACAAACAACATATGTAAAACAAAATAAATAATGCATTAACGTTTATTGTATTTGGGAGACAAGTTATACTTTGCAAGTAGCGTTTAACCTTCATCTATGAAGGTTATCTATCAACGAATTGAAACATAAAACAAAACACGTGAACAATTTTGAAAAATAATGAAGTTTTTACAAATTTAAAAATCAAAACTAAAATACTTTACCAATACCAATTGAGCTTCAAATACGCAGGAACCATAAAATAATTGTAATTAATATAATGCATGATTGTTACTCGTAACCAAAACATATACTAAAAGTAAAGTTTTGTCAGAGTTATATAATGTATTGCGTAAAAATAATATGATAATTAGAACCGTTTCTACATAATTTAATATATTCTTAATTGCATTAATCGGAGCAAATAGTATTTTACAGTATTCAGAACCTTTTCTACAAACTTGAATCGATCCTTATGTTTGAATAAATCAACTTACAAGAGTAACGATGTAATTAAATGTAATGTAATTAAATGTAAATTAATATAATTGCATACAGGTTATAAAAATATGTATTTACAACAACATTTATGTATAAATGCATTTACATTCCATCAGCATGTTATTTAATATTTGTACAAGGTAATTACACGATCATCCGAAATGAAGAAATAGAATGAAATAATATTATGTAATTTACAGCAATGCCCGAAGTAACATCTCAGTATATAAAATCAAAACCATAACCATGATGGCAACATGGTAATTAAAACACGTTTTGCCTTTACCGCTGTAAATCATTTAAAAATACAAATAAACATGTGCAAACAAATTATTTACACATGCAGCTATACCACTATGCACGTGCATCATTATGTTTATTGCGTTGCGGGTTCTCTTCAATTTGAAACATAGGTACAATTTAATGGGAGTATGAAGATAAAACGAAATATATGAACGTGAAAACGTAATGTGAATAAGGCATTTACAATTTGGTTATTCGAAATGACTTACACAGTGAAAACATACTGCCACTTACACCTTTATATTTGCAGATAGAAATTATTTTGGGAATTCAAAAACAATGCTACGTAGTCGATGTAAAACAACGATTTAACAGCGGTGAAGTCTACCTAGTCCATGTAAAACAACGATTCAATAGCGGTGAAATCTACCTAACCCTTCTATTTACGCGATTCAATAGTGGTGAAGTCTACATAAAACCTTCTATTTACACGATTCAATAGTGGTGAAGTCTACATAAACCTTCTATTTACACGATTCAATAGCAGTTTAGTCTATATACAAACTTCTATTTACACGATTCAATAGCGGTGAAGTCTACATACAACCTTCTATTAACACGATTCAATAGCGGTGAAGTCTACATACAACCTTCTATTTACACGATTCAATAGTGGTGAAGTCTACATACAACCTTCTATTTACACGATTCAATAGTGGTAAAGTCTACACACAACCTTCTATTTACACGATTCAATAGAGGTTTAGTCTACATACAACCTTCTATTTACACGATTCAATAGTGGTGAAGTCTACACACAATCTTCTATTTACACGATTCAATAGCGGTGAAGTCTACATAAAACCTTCTTTTCACACGATTCAATAGAGGTTAAGTCTACATACAACCTTCTATTTACATGATTCAATAGTGGTGAAGTCTACATAAAACCTTCTATTTACACGATTCAATAGTGTTCAAGTCTACATAAAACCTTCTATTTATACGATTCAATAGTGGTGAAGTCTACATACAACCTTCTATTTACACAATTCAATAGCGGTGAAGTCTACATAAAACCTTTTATTCACATTTATCAAAATGACGTGAGTAAAAACAATGTATACATAAACGTTTGTCAAATGTTATCGGGTAATAAATCAACTACCAAAGTATTTATCAACATTACGAATTCACAGTGTAAAACATCGTACTTTACGTAAATAATGACGGCACATAATCAAGCGTCAATCAAATCCAGACGAAACTATAATAAAAATTAGCAAGTTCAATGAATGCATCATTAAGAGAAAGTATTGTCACTGACTCCAGTCATCGGAAACAGGAAGAAACCATCTAGACATGGGTTACCTGCTCTTTAAACGTTCACTAGTATGTAAAGCAGTGCTGGTTTTCTTCTTCATCGCCGGGATACCACGTTACCATACCGACTAGAACGAGTCGGACAGTGCAGTAAAACTTGCGATGATCCTTATTATTGGTGCGGTATTTAATCTTCAATCAGGGTCCCTTGACACTTCTTTGCACTCTTGAGACCATAGCGGAGCACCTGCTCAAATAAAAAGAAAAAAAAACAATCAAAGAGGCGATATTTCGATTGTAAACTTGAAGGCTTTTAAAACATATATATATATATGTATCATTCATTTTAAACGTTGATCACGAGTAAACGAAAACTGTAAGTTTACCGGAACAAACATGTTTTGTTATATACTTTTACTTTATAGTTTGTTTTAAAGCCGGTTTAATATTACATTTTACATTTGTATTTTTATTTTAAATTCGATACAAATTGGGTTTATTGAAACAAAAATTACATTATTTATTTCTAAATGACATAAAAACTGACACAAGGTTGAGACTAGCATTATTGGCTTCCCTTACAATCTAACTGCAGAGTTGTCGTTCATGCTTTTTGTATTCTTATAAACTGCGGGCTCAATGACACACGTTCTTGCAGCTAAAAAGAAAACGTGCAAATATCATATTAATGTTATTCGAATTGCAAACATAAATAACATATTTTGAAACTGTTTCATACATGTCCATACATTATTTAAAACCTAATACAGTTTCTGTTCAGATTTTTGCCATGCTTAAGATATGTTTGGCCCTTTACTCGATTTGATTCTGTTCGCCGATTTAAATAACGTCGTACATATATTAATTAAAAATCAAAATTCCCATTGAATTGGTTATGCATTTGAATAAACTTTAAAAGTCAGCGGTAAGATCTTTGATTTCTTTCTACTAGTTAAATATATGTTGAATAGGGAACGTGATTGCATTCTGACTGAAGTTTATAATTTGAATTTTGAACAATTGTGCATTAGTCTCAAAACCAAATCATATTTTATGTTTAATTAAATATTTAAAATCATAGTTTGTTGGTTTGTAGCAGATCCAAATTTATTGAAAGTATAGTATTGTCTACATTATAAGCATTTATCGCTTGACTGGATTTATTGGTAACATATTACGTCGTTACATCATAAAAGTCTAAAAACATGTTATTTTATGAAAATAAGAGTGTAAGCTTGGAATCGGACAAAACAGTTGTTCAGCTGTTGCCTCAGAAGGTCCATACTAGTTTGCATTTACATAGTTTTAGTTAAATACAAAGATTCACAGAATGTGACCAGTGCGAAAGGTTATAAAACAATGAATATTGTTATATTGCATTTATCACTATTCAAACAGTTTAAGCAGTGAAGAATTGTTTAAAAAATATGATTAATAAAACAATTTGGATTCATAAACTCTTTGTTACATTAAGTCACATCTGACTCTGGAAAATAAAAACAATCACGTTAAAATATATATGCAAATAAATCAATTTAAATGTTACACCGCTGCTGACGGTATATCCCGCATTGACGATCATTGTATGAGCTGACGACGGATAACACCGCGATGACGACAATTGTTTGAGCTGCTGACGGTATATACCGCGATGACGACAACTGTTTGCGCTGCTGACAGTATAAACCACAATGACGACAACTGTTTGCGCTGCTAACGGTTTTACACGCGATGACGACCACTGTGTGCGATACTGATGGTATAACTAGCGATGATGACCACTGTGTGCGCTGTTGACGATATATACCGCGATGATGACAACTGTGAGCAATACTGACGGTATAACCCGTGATAATGACCAGTGTGTGCACTGCTGACGGTATATATCGCAATTACGACCATGGTGTGCGCTGCGGACAGTATAACCCACGATGATAACCAGTGTGTGTGCTGCTGACGGTATAGCCCACGATGATGATCATGGTGTGCGCTGCTGACGGTATAGCCCACGATGATGACCATTGTGTGCGCTGCGGACGGTATAATCCGCAATGACGACCATGGTGTGCGCTGCTGACGGTATAACCCATGATGATGACCGGTGTGTGTGCTGTTGACGGTATAACCCGCAATGACGACCATGGTACGCGCTGCTGACGGTATAACTCACGATGATGACCAGTGTGTGCGCTGCTGATGGTAAAGCCCCCGATAATGACCATGGTGTGCGCTGCTGACGGTATGACCCGAGATGACGACCATGGTGTGCGCTGCTGACGTCATAACCCACGATGATGACCAGTGTGTGTGCTGCTGACGTCATAACCCACAATGATGACCAGTGTGTGCGCTGCTGACGGTATAACCCACGATGATGGCCAGTGTGTGCGCTGCTGACGGTATGACCCGAGATGACGACCATGGTGTGCGCTGCTGACATTATAACCCACGATGATGACCATGGTGTGCGCTGCTGACTGTATAACCCTCGATGATGACCAGTGTGTGCGCTGCTGACGGTATGACCCGAGATGACGACCATGGTGTGCGCTGCTGACTGTATAACCCACGATGATGACCAGTGTGTGCGGTGCTGACTGTATAACCCTCGATGATGACCAGTGTTTGCGGTGCTGACTGTATAACCCACGATGATGACCATGGTGTGCGCTGCTGACTGTATAACCCACGATGATGACCAGTGTGTGCGCTGCTGACTGTATAACCCACGATGATGACCATGGTGTGCGCTGCTGACTGTATAATCCTCGATGATGACCAGTGTGTGCGGTGCTGACTGTATAACCCACGATGATGACCATGGTGTGCGCTGCTGACTGTATAACCCACGATGATGACCAGTGTGTGCGCTGCTGACTGTATAAACCACGATGATGACCAGTGTGTGCGCTGCTGACTGTATAACCCACGATGATGACCATGGTGTGCGCTGCTGACTGTATAACCCACGATGATGATCAGTGTGTGTGCTGCTGACTGTATAACCCACGACGATGACCATGGTGTGCGCTGCTGACTGTTTAACCCACGATGATGACCAGTGTGTGCGCTGCTGACGGTATAATACACGATGATGACCAGTGTGTGCGCTGCTGACTGTATAACCCACGATGATGACCAGTGTGTGTGCTGCTGACTGTATAACCCACGATGATGAACAGAGTGTGCGCTGCTGACGGTATAACCCACGATGATGACCAGTGTGTGCGCTGCTGACTGTATAACCCACAATGATGACCAGTGTGTGCGCTGCTGACGGTATAACCCACGATGATGACCAGTGTGTGCGCTGCTGACGGTATGACCCGAGATGACGACCATGGTGTGCGCTGCTGACGTCATAACCCACGATGATGACCAGTGTGTTTGCTGCTGACGTCATAACCCACGATGATGACCATGGTGTGCGCTGCTGACTGTATAACCCACGATGATGACCAGTGTGTGCGCTGCTGACGGTATAACCCACGATGATGGCCATGGTGTGCGCTGCTGACATTATAACCCTCGATGATGACCAGTGTGTGCGCTGCTGACGGTATGACCCGAGATGACGACCATGGTGTGCGCTGCTGACGTCATAACCCACGATGATGACCAGTGTGTGCTGCTGACGTCATAACCCACAATGATGACCAGTGTGTGCGCTGCTGACGGTATAACCCACGATGATGGCCAGTGTGTGCGCTGCTGACGGTATGACCCGAGATGACGACCATGGTGTGCGCTGCTGACATTATAACCCACGATGATGACCATGGTGTGCGCTTCTGACTGTATAACCCTCGATGATGACCAGTGTATACGCTGCTGACGGTATGACCCGAGATGACGACCATGGTGTGCGCTGCTGACTGTATAACCCACGATGATGACCAGTGTGTGCGGTGCTGACTGTATAACCCTCGATGATGACCAGCGTGTGCGTTGCTGACTGTATAACCTACGATGATGACCATGGTGTGCGCTGCTGACTGTATTACCCACGATGATGACCAGTGTGTGTGCTGCTGACTGTATAACCCACGATGATGACCATGGTGTGCGCTGCTGACGGTATAACCCACGATGATGACCAGTGTGTGCGCTGCTGACGGTATAACCCACGATGATGACCAGTGTGTGCGCTGCTGACTGTATAACCCACGATGATGACCAGTGTGTGTGCTGCTGACTGTATAACCCACGATGATGACCAGTGTGTGCGCTGCTGACTGTATAACCCATGATGATGACCAGTGTGTGTACTGCTGACTGTATAATCCACAATGATGACCAGTGTGTGCGCTGCTGACGGTATAACCCACGATGATGGCCAGTGTGTTCGCTGCTGACGGTATGACCCGAGATGACGACCATGGTGTGCGCTGCTGACTGTATAACCCACGATGATGACCAGTGTGTGTGCTGCTGACGTCATAACCCACAATGATGACCAGTGTGTGCGCTGCTGACGGTATAACCCACGATAATGACCAGTGTGTGCGCTGCTGACGGTATGACCCGAGATGACGACCATGGTGTGCGGTGCTGACTGTATAACCCACGATGATGACCAGTGTGTGCGGTGCTGACTGTATAACCCACGATGATGACCAGTGTGTGCGCTGCTGACTGTATAACCCACGATGATGACCAGTGTGTGTCCGCTGCTGACTGTATAACCCACGATGATGACCAGTGTGTGCGCTGCTGACGGTATAACCCTCGATGATGACCAGTGTGTGCGCTGCTGACGGTATAACCCACGATGATGACCAGTGTGTGCGCTGCTGACGGTATGACCCGAGATGATGACCAGTGTGTGCGCTGCTGACTGTATAACCCGAGATGACGACCATGGTATGCGCTGCTGACGGTTTAACCCGAGATGACGACCAGTGTGTGCGCTGCTGACGGTATGACCCGAGATGATGACCAGTGTGTGCGCTGCTGACTGTATAACCCGAGATGACGACCATGGTGTGCGCTGCTGACGGTTTAACCCGAGATGACGACCATGGTGTGCGCTGCTGACTGTATAACCCACGATGATGACCAGTGTGTGCGCTGCTGACGGTATGACCCGAGATGATGACCAGTGTGTGCGCTGCTGACTGTATAACCAACGATGATGACCAGTGTGTGCGGTGCTGACAGTATAACCCACGATGATGACCAGTGTGTGCGGTGCTGACGGTTTAACCCGAGATGACGACCATGGTGTGCGCTGCTGACTGTATAACCCACGATGATGACCAGTGTGTGTACTGCTGACTGTATAATCCACAATGATGACCAGTGTGTGCGGTGCTGACGGTTTAACCCGAGATGACGACCATGGTGTGCGCTGCTGACTGTATAACCCACGATGATGACCATGGTGTGCGCTGCTGACATTATAACCCTCGATGATGACCAGTGTGTGCGCTGCTGACGGTATAACCCGAGATGACGACCATGGTGTGCACTGCTGACTGTATAACCCACGATGATGACCAGTGTGTGAGCTGCTGACGGTATAACCCGCGATTATGACCATGGTGTTCGCTGCTGCCGGTATAACCAACGATGATGACCAGTGTGTGCGCTGCTGCCGGTATAACCCACGATGATGAACAGAGTGTGCGCTGCCGCCGATAAATCTCGCAATGCCGACCATGGTGTGAGCTACTGACGGTATTTCCCACGAGGATTAACACTGTGTGAGATGCTGACAGTATTACTCGCGATGACGACCGTGGTGTGCTCTGCTGCCGGTATATCTCGCAATGACGACCATGTTGTGCGTCGCTGACTGTATAACCCACGATGATGACCAGTGTGTGCGGTGCTGACGGTTTAACCCGAGATGACGACCATGGTGTGCGGTGCTGACTGTATAACCCACGATGATGACCGGTGTGTGCGCTGCTGACGGTATTACCCGTGATGATGACCAGGGTGTGTGCTACTGACGGTATAACCCACGATGATGACCAGTGTGTGCGCTGCTGACGGTATCACAAACTATGATGACCAGTGTGTGAGCTGCTAACGTTATGACCCGAGATGACGACCAGTGTGTGAGCTGCTAACGTTATAACCCGAGTTGACGACCAGTGCGTGAGTTCCCAACATATAAAGCTTAGTTAGCTAATTCAGCGTGTGAAGAATCTCGGATGCTAATGAGGCACAATTAGCCGTCATCACTGATTCAGGCTAACGATCCCAATACTTGTATCACGTAATAGTTCAAACAGTTCCTCACTGTTATTTTTCACGAATATCTCAACATTGGACAGGTCATGTGACAGTATTTGAGATCGCAAGTCCGATATATGTGTATGCGCTTCGTCTCCACGGATGTCTTCACTTAACTGCAATACAACATCCCACAGCTCACACTCGACAGGATGATCTAATGAAGAGAGCGTGATCAACAAGCTGCACAGCCACTCAGATGAACATTCGCCTTCTTGGAGACTTATACATTGCAATGACGCAGGCAGTCTCAGATCACATCTACCCGTATAGGTTCCCCGCAAATAAAGCTTAGTTAGCTTATTCAGCGTGTGAAGAATCTCGGATGCTAATGAGGCACAATTAGCCGTAATGAATTTAAGGATCCCAATACTTGTATCAAGTAATAGTTCAAACAGTTCCTTACTGCCATTTTTCACGAATAACTCAATGTTTGACAGGTCATGTGACAGTATTTGAGATCGCAAGTCCGATATATGTGTATGCGCTTCGTCTCCACGGATGTCTTCACTTGACTGCAATGCACCACACTGCTCACACTTGACAGGATGATCTAATGAAGAGAGCGTGATCAACAAGCTGCACAGCCACTCAGGTGAACATTCGCCTTCCTGCAGACTTATACACTGCAATGACGCAGGCAGTCTCAGATCACATCTGCCCGTATAGGTTCCCCGCAAATAAAGCTTAGTTAGCTTATTCAGCGTGTGAAGAATCTCGGATGCTAATGAGGCACAATTAGCCGTCCTCAGGTCTAGGATCCCAATACTAGTATCATGTAATAGTTCAAACAGTTCCTTACTGCAATTTTTCATCAATAACTCAATGTTTGACAGGTCATGTGACAGTATTTTAGATCGCAAGTCCGATATATGTGTATGCGCTTCGTCTCCACGGATGTCTTCACTTAACTGCAATGCACCACACAGCTCACACTTGACAGGATGATCTAATGAAGAGAGCGTGACCAACAAGCTGCACAGCCACTCAGATGAACACTTGCCTTCGTAGAGACTAATACATTGCAATGACGCAGGCAGTCTCAGATCACATCTACCCGTATAGGTTCCCCGCAAATAAAGCTTAGTTAGCTTATTCAGCGTGTGAAGAATCTCGGATGCTAATAAGGCACAATTAGCCGTCCTCAGGATTAGGATCCCAATACTTGTATCATGTAATAATTCAAACAGTTCCTTACTGCCATGTTTCACTAATAACTCAATGTTTGACAGGTCATGTGACAGTATTTGAGATCGCAAGTCCGATATATGTGTATGCGCTTCGTCTCCACGGATGTCTTCACTTGACTGCAATACAACATCCCACAGCTCAAACTTGACAGGATGATCTAATGAAGAGAGCGTGATCAACAAGCTGCTCAGCCACTCAGATGAACATTCGCCTTTCTGAAGACTTATACACTGCAATGACGCAGGCAGCTTGAGATCACATCGACCCGTAAAGGTTCCCCACAAATACAGCTTTGTTAGCCTGTTGAGCGTGTGAAGAATCTCGGATGCTAATGAGGCACAATTAGCCGTCCTAAGGCTTAGGATCCCTATACTTGAATCACGTATTATTTCAAATAGCTCCACACTGCCATTTTTCACGAATATCTCAACATTGGACAGGTCATGTGACAGTATTTGAGATCGCAAGTCCGATATATGTGTATGCGCTTCGTCTCCACGGATGTCTTCACTTAACTGCAATACAACATCCCACAGCTCACACTTGACAGGATGATCTAATGAAGAGAGCGTGACCAACAAGCTGCACAGCCACTCAGATGAACATTCGCCTTCCGGCAGACTTATACACTGCAATGACGCAGGCAGTCTCAGATCACATCTGCCCGTATAGGTTCCCCGCAAATAAAGCTTAGTTAGCTTATTCAGCGTGTGAAGAATCTCGGATGCTAATGAGGCACAATTAGCCGTCCTCAGGTCTAGGATCCCAATACTAGTATCACGTAATAGTTCAAACAGTTCCATACTGCCATTTTTCATCAATAACTCAATGTTTGACAGGTCATGTGACAGTATTTTAGATCGCAAGTCCGATATATGTGTATGCGCTTCGTCTCCACGGATGTCTTCACTTAACTGCAATACAACATCCAACAGCTCACACGTGACAGGATGATCTAATGAAGAGAGCGTGATCAACAAGCTGCGCAGCCACTCTGATGAACACTCGCCTTCCGGCAGACTTATACACTGCAATGACGCAGGCAGTCTCAGATCACATCTGCCCGTATAGGTTCCCCACAAACAAAGCTTTGTTAGCTTATTCAGCGTGTGAAGAATCTCGGATGCTAATGAGGCACAGTTAGCCGTCCTCAGGTCTAGGATCCCAATACTACTATCACGTAATAGTTCAAACAGTTCCTTACTGCCATGTTTCACTAATAACTCAATGTTTGACAGGTTATGTGACAGTATTTCAGATCGCAAGTCCGATATATGTGTATGCGCTTCGTCTCCACGGATGTCTTCACTTATCTGCAATACAACATCCCACAGCTCACACTCGACAGGATGATCTAATGAAGAGAGCGTGATCAACAAGCTGCACAGCCACTCAGATGAACATTCGCCTTCTTGGAAACTTATACACTGCAATGACACAGGCAGTCTCAGATCACATCTACCCGTATAGGTTCCCCTCAAATAAAGTTTAGTTAGCTTATTCAGCGTGTGAAGAATCTCGGATGCTAATGAGGAACAATTAGCCGTAATGAGGTTAAGGATCCCAATACTAGTATCACGTAATAGTTCAAACAGTTCCGCACTGCCATGGTTCACTAATATCTCAATGTTTGACAGGTCATGTGACAGTATTTCAGATCGCAAGTCCGATATATGTGTATGCGCTTCATCTCCACGGATGTCTTCACTTAACTGCAATACAACATCCCACAGCTCACACTTGACAGGATGATCTAATGAAGAGAGCGTGATCAACAAGGTGCACAGCCACTCAGATGAACATTCGCCTTCCTGGAGACTAATACACTGTAATGAGGCAGGCAGCTTGAGATCACACCGACCAGTATAGGTTCCCCAAAAATAAAGCTCAGTTAGCTTATGCAGCGTGTGAAGAATCTCGGATGCTAATGAGGCACAATTAGCCGTCCTCAGGGCTAGGATCCCAATACTAGTATCACGTAAAAGTTCAAACAGTTCCGCACTGCCATGTTTCACTAATATCTCAATATTGGACAGGTCATGTGACAGTATTTCAGATCGCAAGTCCGATATATGTGTATGCGCTTCGTCTCCACGGATGTCTTCACTTAACTGCAATACAACATCCCACAGCTCACACTCGACAGGATGATCTAATGAAGAGAGCGTGATCAACAAGCTGCACAGCCACTCAGATGAACATTTGCCTTCCTGGAAACTAATACATTGCAATGACGCAGGCAGTCTCAGATCACACCGACCAGTATAGGTTCCCCACAAAGAAAGCTTAGTTAGCTTATTCAGCGTGTGAAGAATCTCGGATGCTAATGAGGCACAATTATCCGTCCTCAGGGCTAGGATCCCAATACTAGTATCACGTAATAGTTCAAACAGTTCCTTACTGCCATTTATCACTAATATCTCAATGTTTGACAGGTCATGTGACAGTATTTGAGATCGCAAGTCCGATATATGTGTATGCGCTTCGTCTTCACGGATGTCTTCACTTGACTGCAATACAAAATCCCACAGCTCACACGTGACAGGATGATCTAATGAAGAGAGCATGATCAACAAGGTGCACAGCCACTCAGATGAACATTCGCATTTCGACAAGACAATGTTTTGTATTGTTTCAGGAAGAGATATTTCTTGCAAAAAGCTTGTGTCTTCTATTCTCAAATATGTTAATTGAGACAGGGACGGCAGAACATAGGAGCATGATGATACGTCAAATTGTCCGATACAGTTCAGCTCCTGTATGCTCGTATGATGTATTGCTTTACTTATTTCCGGTGTCATTGTTATCTTAACACGTGTAAGACAATGTTTGGATTTGAGTATGACTGTCAATATTTCGCTAAGTTGTAGACAATTATTTTCTACAACAAGTGACCGCACATCTGCACAGTTGTACAATAAAAGCAGTTCTAACGCATTTGAATCGGACTCAGAAAGATTCTGATTGAATATGAAGTCTCTACAATTCAAGCAAATTTCCTTTTCACCGCTGGCAGTTGCTTCTATGCATCCAGCAATGATCATGCGCTGGAACAAGACTGATAGTGCGAAGCAACGTGCGTCGTAATCAATGTTATCATTATTTGATTTTAAAACGTTCCTTCTTGTCCCATTATCGCCCTGAAATGCTAATAAGTTTTCCTGATTATAATATCCCATAATGTACATGCTCAGTCCGTGGCTTATGGCTTTGATGAACTCGTCGTCAACCAGACAATTAATAAGAGTATTAGCTTTTTTACAGTCGAGTCCACATAGATAAATTATGGTCTGGCTCATCTCTAAAACATTATATTTAGATCCGGTTCGAAACTGTTTTATAAGGTCCTGCTTGGAATTTGCGATATGATAGGCAGTCATAAATTCCTGTAAAGTCTCGTGTAAAAATGAAAACTGTGCATTCTGACTTGCTATATTGGAGCTGTATCTTTTCGTAAAAACACCAGCATGAAGACAAAATTTCAACTGCTTTTTTGACATGTGATTTAATACTCCCCGTTCGGTGAACACTGGAGATTTACTCGATGAAAACGTAAATTTAAATGCAACATTCGCAAGTGCATCAAAAATATTGATCTGCCGCTGAATAAAACTTGTATTTGTTAAACACTGAAACGAATTTCCTTTTTGAAAATATCCCTTTTTCGCACGTGCATTTTTAAAAAGTGTGTCTAGTAAAATACAATTTATTTCACACAAGGAGCCACTCAATTCCGTCTTGTTCATCCAACAATTGACTAACAGAGTTTGCAGCCAGGGTGACTTCAACAAATTCCCAAATTGACGTTCGTTCACGTACTTCATGAATTCAGGGGTTGTCTTCACATTACCAGTTTGAAGACTGTTTATAATTTTATTTGCTAGTTCTTCTGTATCAATTATTCCTTCAACTTCTATTAATTTTTTTATTTCAGAATCTTTGATTCGCCCATCCGCCATTTTCCATGGCCGTGATGTAATAATGGACACACACTTTGAATGCCATTGCGCAAGTAACGGTATAACAAATCGATTTAAACGATCAACCCATTCATTAAGCCCATCCATAGAAACGATGTATGTCTCTAGTTCTAGGATATGTGGTAAAAGCTTAACGGTCTCTTCACGTTTTACTTCACCAGGGTATATCATGTCGATAATTTGTGTTTTAATCATCTCTATAACCTCCCGTTGGTCCCTTGCATCTCGTAGTGATATTTGAAAGAGAAACCGGAATTCCTTCAATGTTTCGACATCACTAAATGTAGGCCTGTGATCAGGATTGTGCTCAGACACTGCATCACACCAGTCAAGAGCCAGTTTAGTGAGGAATGTAGTTTTCCCCATCCCCGGTTCTCCTTGAACAAATACACGGCTACTTAGCTTTTCGTCTATATAAAATAAGGCTTTGTATTGGTTAACCGGGTTTCCCGTTTTCTTTCTAGATCCATCTTTCTCTATTGTAACGTGGCTCAATTTCGGTTGCACAAAGACATCCGAGATGGGTTTGTCACGACCCTCACTTAGTGGTGAAACAGACACAGTGTTCTTCGTCGTCGTATAGAACTGTATCAACCGGTCGCGAAAATCTAAAATTATAAAATAACTTAAGAAACTTATGATACCATTTGTATAGGCACCTGAACAATTAAATGAAGTGAAGCGATTATATTTAATATATTTAAATATTTAAATAGTCTCTCTAATGGATTTGATAATCACATAATAGTTCGTATTTTTTAAATAAATATTTTGTTTATCAGTTATTTGGTGATTAATAGAAACAAGGTTCATCTGCATCTTTAAGCGTCATAAAACACAGCATAAATAAGGCCTTGATTGTCATTTAAAATGTTATTTGAATGCGACACGTGGTATCTTATCTAAATAATGGCATCTACACATGCGAAAAATGTGGTGTCACAGACATACCAATTAACACTTTTAATCCACCCTTGGGACATCGTCTCCCAGGGAGGGAATGACTTCGCGCCTCGATTGCATATGTTTTGCAAGACCATTTATCTTGCTTAAATTTGACAAACCGTAATTAACGAAGAAAAACTTCACTTCTTTTGTTCGAGTTTTAAGTGTTATTAAAATTCAAGCAGTAACTTTGTAATCATACTCCGTGAAATGTTTTCCTGGAAGGGTCGATAATGAAAAATTATAATGCGCTAAAACACTGCAGCGTTACGAAACACAAACCTTTGTTTTTACAAATACTTTAGCTGAAGCGTAAGCTAAAGTTTTCTTGATAAAGAATTATGTTTTACACATATCTTCCAAATCTTTTTAATCAGTTTTTTTTTCACATTTTTTCACTTCAAAACTAGAAGATTTAAACTCCACATCTTGATTTTTTTCCAGGTAACAATTACTGATTTGCTCGATTCGGCATCCAAAGAAATATTCACCTGATTTCAGGCTAAAAATGTAATAAAATATGCATGAAATGCAAAGAAAATATCTTAAAATGGACAGCCCCCAACTCGAATCCAAAATAATGAAATGTTGTCATGGCATTTAATTCATATAACATGCTCTAGACTTCAACCACAATACGTTTATTGCTATATTCTTTATTTATTTTTGAGATTTTAGAAAATGATCTTAATTATTTAATCAAAAAGTAAACAACGGTATATTACGACAGAAATCGTCAAAGTAATAAGATAATACTATAAACCGTAAACTTGAGCGTGTCATTTTCCTATCATATAAATTATAATATAAATTATATGATAATTTATATTATAGCAAAATGACATACTCAAGTTTTCGGTTTATAGCATTATCTTTGGTTAGTCCGTGATCGTTCATTAATGTTACATGTAAAATAAACTATTTATAAACTCAATGCAATATTTATCATGATGAATTCTTTTTTTCCATCTTGCTTGTTTACAATTTAAAATTGTCTTTTGAGATATACATGTAATTTACATTATTTTGAAAACTGTCATGGAACCGATTCCAATAGTTTAAAGTTTTTTCGAATATTCTTATTAAATATTTTAATTAAAGTAAAGACTATGTAGAGCAATCTAGAGCTTTTCCTGAAATAGTAGGCGCCGGCGCATGGTAGAATATACGAACACCAATGAAAATTAAATCGTGTTTCTTCACGGCTTTTCTCGACGAATTTCGAACGCACAAATAAAGCTGTCCAATCTTGGATATCCCTTTTTAAAGTAAACAATAATGACAATGTTGTCAAACAATCAAGGCGATATAACCAAATGTCATATCATTTAAGTGTTGATTAAATTCAGCTAATGTAGTGCGTTTTTTCCACGGTGCATAACATTTAGTAGAACATACCATTATTCAATATTTAGAACATACCATTCTTCGATATTTAGAACATACCATTCTTCGATATTTAAAGGGGTGTATGGACGGCTAATACGTCTAGCGCGTCGGAAGCTGACAATTATTGGGGTCACGGAGTTTAAACATAAATGTTGACATATATGGTTTCTCTCTTAAAATAATTTTAAACGCGTTTTAATTATTATTATTTCGACTTCATATTACGATAGTATGCATCTCGTGAGACTGGACACAATCAAAATTCCCAGGTAAATCAATTTATTTGAATTTCTGTAGATGATTTGTAATGTCCAGATAATGCCCTGATAACTTTTTACTTGCATTGTACAGTTGCGGGGTTACTGCGGTGGATAAATAACTTACTTATGGAAATTATTGAAAGAACTATATTCATACGATAAACGTTTAAAAGTATGACAGTGTAGCGCCGTTAAATGTCGCATCGCCGTTATATGTCGCAGGCTACGAGATTTGTCGCAAAGTTGACGATAAATGTCGCAAATCCTACTGACGATATATGTCGCAACTTTAACGATAAATGTCGCAAAAATTTCAACTGCCGATATATGTCGCAACATTAACGATAAATGTCGCACACCTTTGTAAGTCATGTTAAAAGCGAAAACTTGAAGTAAAATGACTTAAACTTTAAGGTTAGATTTAGATTACCCGACGATGTCCTTTGAGCCGACTTCAAACAGAATGGTCAGTTTTTAGTTAGTATTGTCCGAAATGGTCAATTGTGGTCAGTATTTTCCATAATTGTCAGTTGCGGTCAGTATTGTCAGAAATGGTCAGTTGTGGTCAATATTGACCCAATCAATTCTTATAACTCTTGGCCTGATTTCAATATCACGTAGTACCTTTTTGCATCAATGGGGCGATATATATTCAAGTAACATTCAATAAAAACCAGCTTATTTCAACCAAATATCGGAAATATCTTATTTAATTATTTTTATTTATTTTTCAACATATATCTCAATTATATCATGATTGTACATATTTACAAATATAACATATTTCGTCAGTTAGTCAGTTACATATATACTTTATAATTATTTACATTCACTTTTAATGCACACATAAGTTATTCAGGTTTATACTAACAACAATACGATGGAAATGTGATTAAACATCCATGTTTTTATGCTTCATATCGTTACCAGAAAATATTATTTGAGATGATGCTTTAACATTTTTTTAAGAGATTGAAAAAGGGGTACAAGATTATTTTATTAAGGAAGGAAAAAATAATTTAAGAAAAAGAACTTTCAAAAGACGCGCTATGTTTGTTACTTTAGGAAAAACGCACTGACTTTCTGTGCGCGTAAAAATACGAATTTGTTTTTGGTAGTACAATTAACTTAAAAGGAGAAAATAAGAAGGAGACATGAATAAACAAAACTAATAGAGAAGTATCCTAAGAAAAAGGCTACATGCAAGAGTCTTTAAGGAGTTAATACAAAAATGCTTCGTGTTTTATTGTGTTGATCAAGTTTATCTTTTTCAAAAGCAATTTGTTTCTCTAATATAATGTGCATTACTATGGATTTTTGCGTATTTAGTTTGAGTCCGGATATTTCACTGCATTCTTGAATAGTATACATCAGTGCTGAGAACGAATGTGGTGTTTCATCTGTAAGTTACGTTGTATCATCTGCGAATAGTGTTCGCTTGATTTCTTGTTCTTATATTTTCATTCCACTTATATCTGCATGTTTTCAATTCAGTTGGACAATATATATATATATAAATGTTTAAAGATGATAACAGTTCAATTTAAATAACCTTATTTATTACTCGATTATAGTCTAACAACTCTATGATAGCGTGTGTTATAAAGCATAGAAGTTTATTGAATTCATGACATTATATTTAGATATCAACTTGTTCTCCTTAGCCTTGGTCTACATATCAAGTTACGTTTGATTTATTAACATGTTAACGATGTAAATTAATATATTTGCGCCAAAGCAGTGTTAATTTTAAACGTTCTTTACATTTCTTATTCAAACTCTATACCCGTCCGTTTATTTATGCCCAATTGATTGTAACGATAATGGGTTGACTGACGTTTTTTTTCGATTAGGGTATAGACACACTGTATACTTACATATTTATAGTTTAGTTTACCATGCCTACACATTTGTAGTTAATTATACAAGATAGCCAGCATATATGTCAGCCAGCGTGTGGATTTATATCATGTTTCCATTTGTCAAACCCACATATTCGTACATGTTGGCTGATTTCAGCCGTATCGTGCTGGCATGTTGGCAGGTTCAAAAGTCCAAATGAGTCGCGTTCTGAGAAAACTGGGCATAATTCATGTGCGTAAAGTGTCGTCCCAGATTAGCCTGTGCAATCCGCACATGCTAATCAGGGACAACAGTTTCCGCTTAAATTGGAATTTTGCTAAGAAGAGACTTCATTTAAACGAAAAATGCCATAAAAGCGGAAAGTGTCGTCCCTCATAAGCCTGTGCGGATTGCACAGGCTAATCTGGGACGACACTTTACGCATATGCATTATGCCCAGTTTTCTCAGAACACGACTC
The DNA here is from genome assembly GCF_020536995.1 of Dreissena polymorpha. Lineage (NCBI taxonomy): Eukaryota > Metazoa > Mollusca > Bivalvia > Myida > Dreissenidae > Dreissena > Dreissena polymorpha. The sequence goes on along the minus strand of NC_068364.1, from coordinate 48,204,272 downwards.
AATTACATAAGTCGCAAAATATAGATCCACAGGCATGGGCACTATTACTGAATAAGTTGAGGCTGTGTTGCGCTTTAAAAAAAAAGGCACGTACGTGTGTAAAATCCCTTTCTTTTGATACACGAAAAATGTGATACAATGTTTCAGTAATATAAAAATTATTATAAACCAAAGTTACTAGCGTATCCCTTAGTTTCAAACAAAAGACCATCCAACTTGTAATCTTTGTCGATATGTTTTGATTCATAAACATGTTATCTTAAATCACCAAAATATTTACCTTAACACGTTTACTAAATGATTTATTGGGAGTTATAACCATTAGCTGATACAAAATATATATTAGGCTGACAGTTAATGCCCTATCATTATTTTATACCGACAAAGGTTCAACCATCATTATTGAATATCCTGTATTGATATATATGGGTTTGTACAGCGTTTATATGAAGATCGTCAAGACTCATTATGCGTTTTGTTTATGAAATTATAGACAAAACGCTTACACGTTATCTCTACGTAAAGATAACACTTTATGCATCATTACAATGAAATACACATACTAGTATTCCAAAAGGATGGATGGTGTCCGCATAGCAATCGGGAGGTCACGGGTTCAATCCCTATTGTGGAAGCGTTCTTTAGATCTCCCCCATAGACACCAAGTACTGGTCATAGTCATAGGAAACGGCCTCGACAGCGTTTTAAATAAGCCGTTGACTTTCTATGCTTCGATCTTAAATAAGTAGGTTTAAACTTAAGTACTCTCATAATAAATGTACTGATTATTTTTACTTAAAAATATAAAGATCAATTAATCGTCATTGTATGTGATGCTCTGTAGTGAATAGCAAATTATTAGTCAGAAATATTGTCAGGATCAATTGTGCTGAAAAAACGTTTTAAACGTATGATTAAATCCTTATAAATAACATACTAAATGACACATAAAAACGGTGTCGATGTCAACAACATGTTTAATATATATGTCATATAAATGGTAAACGAACATGCTTCCTACGCTGTCAATGAGGCATAACAAAAAATGTCTAAGTGTCTGAAACGCAATGCTCGCTTTAAAAAAGGAAAAACGTTTATTTTGTCCCTCGCTGTTCACATTAAAACAAAATCAGACAAACCGACATAACAATATACATAATGCCAATGGTATGCGCTTAGTTTAGCAACTTGCTTAGTATACATGTATGTTAAGCTTACAAAGTATGCATGCTATTTGGTTCGACTTACCCAACGTGGTTGCTTATGTATGTGATTTGTGTTTTCGAGATTAACCCATTTCGCCTCGCTCTTGAAAAAAACGGGGTTTAATATAAGTGCTTAAAGTGTCGTCAAATATTAGCCTGCGCAGTCCACATAGGCTAATTAGGCATTGCTTGCAAAGAGCGCGGCTCATTTAAAGGCTCTATAAAGGTGAAGATACGTAATTATTTACAGATTTTTAAATATTTTTTCATATTTTATTTATAAAGGTTATCAAAAAACAATATATATATATATATATATATATATATATATATATATATATATATATATATATATATATATATATATATATATATATATATATATATATATATATGCTATTGGACATAATAATAAAAATATGAGCAATACAACTTGTTTTGAGCTCAAAATAAAGTGTCCTCCAAGTCAATTGTGTTTACAAACAATCAGTTTATTTACATCGCTGTTTACTCCCGAAAGAGAAAGTGAAAGTGAATCAGGTCACCAAAAATATATAGATGACTTTAAACGTTTTCCGGTATCACTCACAAAGTAGGTCTCTTCTAAATGGTTAAAACGTTTGTAGTGAACTAATAAGTTACTTGCTGCTGGTAAAAAGTTGTTAAAATAGAATTAAAATTGAAATTTCTTTCGGCTTTTTTTAGCATATGTCAACGCTCTGAGGCTACACATCACGTTAGTTGCAAAAATGTAAACATTTCTTCCAATTATGAAACGGGTTTATCTTCCATAATTCTTGACAACGTTGTACCTAAGCTGTGTTATTAGCAGTTTTTATGCAAGAGTAACTGAAATCCGGTAAAAATAAGACCAGTTGATATGCATAATAATTGGATTTGCGACCTTTATAGAGCCTTTAACCCATTTATGCTTAGCGTCTAGAAAAAAGGCCTTGGCAAACAGCGAAGACCCAGATGAGACGCCACATGATGCGGCGTCTCATCTGGGTCTGCGCTGTTTGCTTAAAGGATTTTTTTTGTAAGAAATATTCTAAATATAGAAATAAATATACTAGACATCCCTAATATTGGAAATAAATTGATTTAATTAAGAAGGATGGGAGAGTCCACTAGGCATAAATGGGTTGATTTTGCTGTTGTGCACTTTAGCAGATACTTGCACACCTTTGCATTCACTGTAAATTAGATCTTCATATAATACAAGCAATCATACATTAGAACTTTATATGATTTGGAAATAACACTCTGTCATTCACTTAAGTTAAATAACACAAAACGAATCTGATTGAATCTTTTGTACTAAATAATTACAGCCATTTATCTCAATTATAAGCAAAACTCTTTTAATTTCAAATTTTTTTTTTCTTAAACTTTCATTTTACTGCCAAAAAAAACAGGTGTTTGCACTAATTTATCAAACTTAATCATTCAAGTGTTAAGTAAACACAAATATTGTGTGTTAATGTACGAGGCCATTTCCCTCCCACACAACACAACTCATGCTATAAATGAGCCTCACTCTTTGAAAATGGGGTTTAATGCATGTGCGTAAAGTGTCGTTCCACATTAGCCTGTTCAGTCCTCACAGGCTAATAATGGACGAAACTTTCCGCTTTTTATGATATTGTTCGTTTAAAGAAAGTGTCTTCTCAGCACAAATTTAGGCGGAAAGTGTCGCCCCTGACTAGCCTGTGCAGATTACACAGGCTAATCTGGGACGATAATTTACGCACATGCATCAAACCCCTTTTTCACAGAGCACGGCCCAAATCTATAACACACAACGGCCGATCTTCACCGCAGCTGACAATTATGGACAATACTGACCACAACTGACCATTTCGGACAACACTAACTAAAAACTGACCATTCTGGTGGAAGTCGGCTCAAAGAACCTCGACGGGTAATCTAAATCTAACCTTAAAGTTTTAGTCATTTTACTTCAAGTTTTCGTTTTTAACATGACTTACAAAAGTGTGCAACATATCTCGTTAATGTTGCGACATATATCGGCAGTTGAAATTTTTGCGGCATTTATCGTTAAAGTTGCGACATATATCGTCAGTAGGATTTGCGACATGTATCGTTCCTGGCGACATTTATCGTCAACGTTGCGACAAATCTCGTAGCCTGCGACATATAACGACGATGCGACATTTAACGGCGCTTCAGACAGTAATAATATGTTAAATTTACCATTATTAGTTTTATAATGACCACATCAACTCGACAAACAAATAATGTATTCCATTTATGACCTGAAAAAAATGTGTTAACGTTTTTTTTAAATTGTTCTCTATATAGTGCTTCTAAATGCATAACCAAATATTAAAATAATAGTTGATATTGTGTTGTGGATATAGTTTCAACCTACCCGTGTTCCAAGTTTAATCCTTACTTTGCAATCTGACGGTTTAAAGATAACCATCACTCACCTGTTAGCGCATTTTGTTACTCCATTGCTTCAGGTTATTTGAATTTACCACGGCTATTAGGTCTTTTCGTAATTAAGAAGGTGTCTTCCATTCGGGTAGGAATCACGAGTATCCCGTGTAAAACGCGGTCCGTCTAACATGCGAATATGACTCATATCCGCGGATTGACCGAAAAGTGCGGATATGGACGAATACAGGCTATATCGACATTTTGTCTGCAATGTTTAATATAAAAAACACATTATGGGTTAAATATGTTAGTATTGTCTCAAAATATAACAATTTAATAGACATTGTCATTTTTCCAACTCTTAATTAATATCCGCGAACATGACGAAGTGTCAGAAGATAGTTTTAGGGATACAGACCACAAACAATATAACCATGCCGACACCAAATTTGTTTTGTTATATAAGTTTACATAAGGTTTATATTATATACTGACTGTATTATTATTTTTGATGTCGTCTCAAAACTTTAGTATTTAGATATACAATATGCTTTAGAAAATATTAAAATATTTTTGGGCCGATTATCGCCAGACCACAAGTAATTAATGTTGTTACTTTTCCCTGATTATATTTTTATTTGAAATAAAAACGTTTATTTAAATATTCTGAATATTATGAATGCAGTAAATATTGTCTGAAATGTCACTGTTTCAAGTGGCAATTTTCATTTGAAAATAAATGATGATTTCAAATGCGCGAATATGAAAAATCGACGAATGTGGTTTATCCAATAAAGGATCTATATTTGTAGTGCTATAATAACTGTATGCAAGGTAAAAATATTTTATATTTGATTGTTACTATTTATTTAATGCTCTCCGGTGGTTTATTGAGAAATATAAGTGAATGAAAACTGATAATTTCAATGTTTCAAACAGCGAAAATTAACTGTGAAAAATATTGATAATTTTCACTTTTTACTGTGAAATGACGACATTTGTTGACGAAATGACGTCATTATCTCACCGAAAATCTTAAGTTTAACTCTTAAACAATATGTCCCGATTTTCGTAATTCCGTCTTGACAGAGTTGTCGTTCGTGTGGGTAGGTATACCTACTTCCGGTGTTAAGGAAAACAATGGGGAAATACTACTGTTCCATCGTCAAATGCCTTAATTGTAGCGGTATAATAGGTACATTTTCAACAACAGTAACATTACATGAATTGCCTAAAGACTCATTACAAGAAAAGCTTGGATGACAGCAATTAGCCGGAAAAAATGATTTCCAATGGCGTATACTCAAGTCTGTTCCAACCACTTTCGAGACGGAATCGGTCCAAACTCTGTTGACCGGAACAAAATTCCTACTGAAAATTTACCTCAGCGCAAAGTAGTAACAAAACCTGACAGAAAGCAGTGTATATTAAGACAGCCACTCCCAGAAAATATCCCTGTCACCTCTGCCCTACATTTCCATTCGTAAGTACCAGGCAGGTAGCATGTTTTGTAGTCATAATCCAAATTGTCCACATCATGTTTATGCAACCATTATAGTTGCACTGTTATTAAAAAGCAATGCATTTCCCGCTTAAATATTAATATTATGTTTTATAAGTGAATGTAACAGATGTAATATTAATCTTAAACATATAGGCTTCATATTTTAACTTTTCGGGATATTGGATATGAACTGTTGAAATATTAACGAAAAATCGAAAGAAATTGCGGGACATGCATTGCTTTTCAATATCAGCGCTAATATGATGGTTATAATATTTATTGAAACCTTTAAATGTAGCACTACGATATCCTTTGTTCATTTGAATAAATACAATAACGTGCATATGTTTACGTACCAATAAACTATAATATATAGTAAAAAACAAATATAAGATATTTTACCTTGCATATTTAAAGGGGCCTTTTCACAGATTTTGGCATGTTTTGAAGTTTGTCATTAAATACTTTATATTGACAAATGTGAACATTAAATTTTAAAAGCTCCAGTAAAAAATCAAAAAAAAAGGAAAAAAAGTAGCTCTCAGCAGGGCTCGACCCCCGGAATCCTAAAGTAAAAACGCATTAGCCAACTGAGCTATCCTACCAAGCATACATAAACTGCGTATTTTATACCTTATATAAGCAATCATCGTAGTTTCACAAATTTAAACGACAACAACAGAACTCTCCAAATAATTCAATCGTTTCGCGTTGCAACGCTTTATAATTTTTAGGTTTTTAAATCGTCAAAAGATGCATATAATGGCTATATTAGAGCATGGAA